>NC_137694.1:98776070-99038123 GCF_964034855.1 Anser brachyrhynchus
CGCGGCTGACCATTTCCACCCAGAACGAGGAGGCAGCAGTAGCGAACACTTCCCAGACTGACAGCGGGCTCCCCCTCCCAGCACAACATCCCTCTATCATCAGGATGCAGCCCCAAATGCATTAAGGGAAGTCCCTGCGGGGCCGCTACCTGACACCCAGGTAAATCGACTGCTGGGAGCGCTTCCAGGATTACAGGGCAGCAGCCAACTTGAAAAGGACCACCACAAAGCAATGTTTACATTATGAACTCGACGTTCCCACCTTCTTAAGGCTCCCTACCATCTCCCTGTTTGTAAGCAACTAGAATCCGGGCTCCTTTGAACTGAGCTAACACAACTCATACATAATCGTACAGGCAGCAGAATACATAACAAATACCATCAGCGACAACAGGAGAACAAGCAAAGGAAACAATTGAATTAATGGCTGGTGTTTTTGCGCGCCTGTAATCTTCCTCGCTTCTTCCCTACGGAGATCTCTGAAGGGAACTGCCAGAGCCCTGACTGCAAAGGAGAAGTCACATGGATGAGGAGTCACTTCAAAATGACACCAACCTGTTTTATCTGTCAGTCAAGATGGGGGATGCACAGTCATTTAGCAACAGTGTCACCGAAATTATATTGCTTTGCTTTTCGAGTACATAAATATTTGATTCTCTCTTCCTCAACTTTTTGCTTCTTCCCTTGTTTTAAAACAGAATCTCACAGTTTAAAATAGATTCATGTTTTTTCTTTTTTGCCTCCTCAGTCACATTCATCTGGTTTGAAATAAACACGACTCTCTCTGCATGCGAGAGAATTGGCAGATATCTCGCCTCTAAGACAAAAACAGGAAAACGCAGAGTGTATTGGTATTGGGAAATATGGCAGGTTTCTGTCCCCGGCCAAACGCGGGGGTTTTTCTTTTAAAGTCTGATGAGACCACTTCAGGGAGAGGTCTGCAAGTCCCGTGCTCTCATCACTTACCCTATGGGGAGGGTACCATGCAGTGAGCCTGCTCTATCTGACCCCGAGGCAGGTACCCAGAACCTTGCACAAAGGTTCTGTATTTATTTCAAACCACCTGAATGTGAAGCATAAGAGCTGCTCACAACAGTAGCCCTGCTCCTGTAGAGGTCCCAGTGTCTAGGACAGGCAGCCCAGTGGGGTTAGTAAGCCTGCCTAGGGAGGAAAAACACAATCAGCTGGCTCTGTTCATCTGTGATTAGCAGTTAGAGACAGACCTTTGCAACAGGAGGACTAAAAAGTTCCCATAAACTTGTCCCAAATGGGGTATAAAATAATGGTGGTTTCTTTTTTCTTCCTTTTTTTTTTTTTAAGAATCTTGTCCAAGTTTCAGACAGAAAGCACTGCTAGATATGCTAGTCCAGTCTAGACTGCAGGGATAGATGAGCCAGTTACACAATGCTCAGTGCTTTACATTTCAGAGGTTGGCTAAATACAAAATAGCTCTCTTTTGTAACCAGTCTAGGTGAAAGATAATAGCCTATTGCTCCAAATGAAAACAGTTGCTACCTTAGCTCAGGTGCCATAAACAAATTATTTTGCTACCGAGAGTTGTACACAACTTGTGTCCCCAAATTGACGACAGGAATGCATCATTATGCAGGTCATTTTTAGACAAAAACAAATCCCGACTACTGCCTGTGTTATGTCCTTGGGGACATCATAACATTCTTGTGCTCCAGAAGCAAAACCTCACATCTGTGTAAAGGATTTTTAAACATTAACCCAGGATTGCGAGGGCTTCAGAAAAAATGGATGCTAGATGGTATCCATGGTCACACTAACAATGAAGCAGGGTTTAATCACTTAGTGTTTGCCCTCAGGGTACACAACTGTTTAATGCTTTAGAGAAAAACAAACAGACACAAACACAGTCCTAACAAACTGACTAAAACCGAGAATTTCTACTTTGTGGGGAATCACTGCTTTAGGATCTTTACAGCCCTCTGAAACGTGCATTTCCGAGCAGCTTGAGTTGGTTTCTGACAGACCCAGGTACAGTGGTGGATAGTAAGTTTGTTGAAACCAGTAAATTTCTGCAAAGTGTTCTGGTTTCAACAAAATGGTGTTTGCTAATGAGAACCTGTTTCAGTGGAAAACTCCCAACTGCTTTTCCCTCTGGCAGAAAATTGGGAAAAAAAGAAGGAAAACCCACTAATACTGTTGTATACAACAAGATGTTTCCAGCTAAGGGGAAAAAAAAAAAAAATCAAATATTTGTTCTTTTAACAGTGGAGACTTAGAGCAGAGAGGAACAAGGTAATTTCACATGTTCCTGTGAACAAGCTGCTGCAAATAGCTTCCCTAGATAATAAGTAGAAACGAGTGAGAAGAAATGGATAGGGGAAGATCTATAATAGTGCAAAGAAATGTGTGATCAGCTGGGGAATTCCTCTTAGGAGCCTTGTAGAGAATATAGTATTTGCCAGACCAGATCAGAGCACTGGGCCAATCAAGTGCAATTTAAGCATTAAGTGTAACAGCTTGATAAATCTAGGTCAATGCACCTACACACAGGTACAAGTTTAATACCACTTCATTAGCAGAACTGCAGCACCTAACGCTGAGCACATCTACGGGTCCTCAAAGAGAGAAACTATTGGCATTTATGGGACTGCACAATTAAATCAATGAATTTCTCTTAACAAGTGACCAGAAATTGGTCCTGCTTTACAATTTCTAGTCTGCAGCAGCAGACGGTGCTGACGCTTCAAATATAAGTGGAAAACAGTACCACAACTCTCCTCTGACCGGTGTGCAGTGCTCTGCAGGAAGAGGCCGAAGAGAAGACTGATGAAGAGAGAAGAGCTCTGCCTTTTTGAGCTCTTGCATTCAATAAGCCTTCACAGGAAATTTATTATCTTAGCATGCAGCAGACCAGCAACCGTTATCGTTAAATGTTCTCAAAAAAAACAAGGCTATGTTGTTTAAAGCCATCTTGGCACCGGGTTCTGACTCTGCCACAACCCAACAAAGGTGGATTTTCCTCCACAGAGGCCTAGAAGCTTAACGCAGGGACTTGGCTTCTAGGACTCACTCAACAAGCAGATAAATCCTGGATTTTTAGGTATGCCTGCAGGACCTCATCAGTGCAGAGAAGCTGAGGAAGACTGCAGAGCCTGAACTGCCACCACCAGCACCTGGGAGAGGGGGCTCTATTCTCCAAAGACTATGGAGAGATAACAGCGCTCTTCAATACTAAAAATATCAAAAAAAAATTTGAGCATCAACAGCATTCAATGCCCAATTCCTTGTCTCACAAATGGGAAAGGTATTGTTTTTTTTCCTGCTCCTTCTCCTGACCACCTGTGACTAACGGGAGGTCAAGACCTCCCACCGCACCAGTCCCACTGCCACTCAGCCACCTTCCAGACAAGCCAGCAACTACAAACCACTCTCAGAACTGCGCGCCTCTTTTTTTTTGGCTGCCCAAAACACAGATCACTAAAAAAAAAGTACAGCAGCACAAAAGGTATATCGTGTTGTCAAACCCTAACGAGGTCCAGGCAAGTTCTGCTTGCAGACAAGATCCAACCCAAGATCTGCCTCTACAGTTGCCCTGCTGTGGATTTACCACTTCTTTCCTCCTCAGAAACAACTCTCAAGAGTTGTTAATACAAACCCAGACTTAAACTGGTAATCTAAGCACAGAAGAACTCCTTAAGCACGTAGCATCCCTTTTGGAAATGAAGAGTTGTCTGAGAGTTTTAATCAGCCAAAAACCAATTCTTTACTGAGGCTGACAGATGCGGATGATGTCTGTGGGGCTTACTGACTCCCAAGACTCCTGTCTAACGTAAGCTGCACTGCAGAAGTGCCATCAGACCAGGCCTCCTCCCAAAACCTTGGCTAACTGCCCTTCCACCCCTTCCCAGAGTGCTCCACATTGGGTTTTCGTGACCTAGTATCCAGAACGCTCTATTCACTTCACCAAGCCCATAATTCATTGAAGACAGCTTTGTCTATACAATTGCCTTGCTGGTTTTAGACAATATCTGTCTACAGAAATAAAAAGGTTCAGGAGCCTTTGCATACTTTGCCCTAACATGCACAAAGTTTTGGAGATATTTCTGTATTAGAAGAGTTTGACTTGGAAATGGGTGGTTAAAGAGAGAATGCCTTCTGCTTCTCCTATCCTAGAAGGGCTACACTAAACATGGTGAAACACTAGACCAGAGAAAGATGTCTTTGGAAGTGGTAAGAACAACAATCTGCAGGATAAAACGTCACCTTGCACACACTTCTTTCAGGATACAGGACTAGAGGATTTTGCAGAGTGAACAAGAGATACAAGCTAGGGGAAAGAGCGTGGAAGGAGCTGCAGCAGGAACAGTAGACATACAAGCAACACAAGCAAGGATGGAGCCTGACCACAAGCCCTCAAACACTCTTCCCCCCCATCCCCAGACAAAATATTGCTCTAATGCGCTCATCGGGATATCTGACAGGTCAGAGGCACCGCTGGGTTTTGAGTCTGAGGACCAACAGTGAGGGCAGGACAAGGTGGTGAGATTGGGGCCAGCACAAGTCTGGACAGCACAAGGGTCCCAGGAACAGGACTTGCAGCTGTAAAATGGATTGAAGGTAGCATTGGGGAGAAGGTTTTGGCTTATTTTGATTCAGATTCACCCCTTTTTCACCTCTTTCCTCTTATTGTGATTTCTTACTTCACAGCATGTCCCTGTCCCTCCTCAGACTGCAAATAAGTACACTATATCTCTGGGCCAGCACGCCAGACCCTTAATTCGGAGTCCACCTTCATCACCACACTGCACCCATTCCTGACAACCTGACAAGCTCTGAAAGACACAGGTCCCTCAACTCTTGTGCAGATAACCCCTAATGAAGAAACCTATAAATACATCAGGGCCCCTATCTGTCCACACCTCTCAGAGGCTCCACTCCCCACTGATCAGCAGGCGGGGAGAAGGAGAAGGCCACCACCAACCAATTCCTCCATCTCCTGCTCTGGCACTTACTGGCATCGCTGAGGGCATCTGTGCTTGTGGGGGCTGAGGCCAGGCAGCATGCTTTTGCCCCTTGAGGTCTAGTTCTTGTTTGCGCACTCCTGAAGCACAGCAAGGCAGATGAGCACCTCCGGCCCCCTCTCCTCGCCTGGACAGCACCAGCTTCAGCCTTTCTATCAACTCGGCCGCATTTTTCCCCTTTGCTCCTCTGCCCGATACACACTCTACTTCAGCACCAGGCACAATTTTTCTGTCCACTGGGCAAAGTGATAAATTGAAAATATTTCTTTCCAGGAGGACTCAGGCCTATCATTTAATTTGTTTGCTTTTTAGAAAAACAATCTTTTCAGATTGGCTGAAGGATTTTTATTTGACCTACATGAAAAAAATGCCTTTTCTTTTCAAGCACTTTTTTTTTTTGAAAGGAAGTTTTCCAAATCAAAAATGTCACTGCAAAATGAGAAACTAAAATAGTTCATCTCCTCCAAATAATTTCTCCATTTTTTCTTCCCCAAAACCGAGCATGACGCACAAATAGCGTAAACTCTCCTCAAACTGTGCTTAGGAAGACAAAATATCACTCCCATTGGCATTCTTCTTCCTTTCTCCTTCCCTTTCTTTGTTTTCCCTACGTTCTCGTGCCCATCCCTAAATGCCACTACAGTTGCTTGGCTGAGCTCTCAGAGAGGTACCTGCAGACAGAGATGTTCATGAAACTGCTGCGGCACTTTTTGCTCCCAAACACTCTGTAGCCACAGGACACCTATGTTGATTGTATTTTCTTTGAAGTACATGAATATTTGATAGCCTCTCTCCCTCGTCTTAATTATTCTCTTATTTTGAAACACCAGCTTGCACACAGTATTTAAATAAAGCTGTTTTCAGCGTCACAAGCAGCTTGAAACAGTCAAGCCTCTCAAAATATATCATGAGTGCTGTATATCCTCCTGTTCAGCACATACGCATCAGAGTGCAAGGCACAACCTGGGGGATCCATGAAGGACACGGGGTTGCGGTGGCAGCCTTTCAGCTCTGAAAGCTTGCATTCCCTCCTCAGATAAATCAGCGCAAGTGAGATGAGACACATGGTCTCAGCCTGGTCCCCAGTGCACGTTTAGCCATCCTGCAAAAAAGCTCTGAACAGCTTGGCACAACGAACTCCGCACAGGAAAGTATCTGAAAGAGGCAGGGAATGCAGCAGGTTGGAGTTGAAGCGGAAAGTGAGGGGAAAATATTGAAAGTCACAGTTTGGAAAAACAATAGCTACTGCAGGGCAAGAAAGAATGAAAACAAATAGGATTTTCTACACATACAGCCATACAGACAAGTAATTATATGTATACATACATATCTATAAACACAAAAGGGTTCAGAGGATTTGGGTCACACAGCAGCTCCAGACACAACAAGGTCAGATCTCAAATCTCTGCCAAGGTCCACCAGCTGTAAGGATATGGCCTTGCCAGATTTCAGCGAGCCTGTTTTATGGGACATCTGAGAGGATGACCAGGATCCTGTCTGCTTTGGATGAGCTGTGACACTGACACCAAAAGTCCAGGTGATCCAAATTGCTGCTGGACACCTTTACACAGAGACATGATTGCAGCTCGTGAGGTGGGATGCTGCATGCTTCATGCAAGCAGCTGTGCGACTTCAGGTTCATAGCTGTGACGGGATCCTTAGGACTACAGCTGGGTTATGTGACATGCAGCTATATCCCCCAAAAAGAGCTCTAAAAAAGTGGTGTCACATGGGGAAATGGATGTTAACAGGGAAAGCCACACTTAGACCAGGTGATGGTGCTACAGACCTGGCAGCTCTTCCAGCTGGTTGAATGATGTGTCCTGTATTATTTGAAGGCGCTTTTCCCGAACAGCTGAAAGAACACAAAGCATGCCTCTGCACAGGTCAGGGGAGGCCACACAACAAACATTTGTGCAGCTGGATGAATAGCTGTGCCCACAGACAGACAGCGAGGAGGAAACGCACGTTTGAAAAGGCATCTCTCTTACACAAAGGAGGCATCTCATCCTAGTGCCACTTTCTAACTTTACTGAGGCTTATGGCAGACAGCAGGTAGGTAGGAGGTTGCAAAAGGACTGCCTGCAAGCCTCAGGTGTCCTGAGGTTTGATAGAGGCTTCTGAACCGAGGTGGAGTAATCCCTAAAGCACTTGACTGGGAGTGTGCATATGACCATAACACAAGCATAAGACAACTTCCCAAATTTGCCTGGGAAAGAAAGTCACAGTGCTCAGCTCCTGCCGCATGGTGCATCTCTGCATCAGCTCATTATCACCTCCAGCAGATTGTGTTTTTGTAACCTTGTAAAGTTTCCTTGAACTGCCCACTTGCCTATAAAACCTCAAAGGCAAAAGCTGATGTGAGGAGGAAACTTTAACCTAATAGAGACCTGCAATCAGAAAATACAATCTGACCTAAGCTGATCTTATAAGGGGCTGGAAAAGCTACTAATGTCTCTGTGCTTGAATATATGTCTTTTTTTTTTTTTTTTTCCCTCCAATGAAGATTTCTAGCACTCTACTCCCACACCAATGCCGCTCAGTAATTCTGAGGAGAGGGGGTGGGGTGGCGATTTAGCCAGGTCCCATGCAAGGACCAGGGAAACACAGTTTTTAAATTATCTGAAGGAGATAGCCAAGTGAGACCTTTCAAAGGAAAGGAGAAAGGGACCCCCCAACCAAGTTCCATACACAGAAAGACCCACCATACCAAGAGCTTTATACTGCAAGGACACGTCACTCCAGTTACCCCATAACGCCCAGGGGTGAAAAGTTTCATGTTTTTAACTTTGCACAAAGTGACCCTTTCCTCCATCCCATGCACTAACTAACTAACTACCATGGTATGCATGCCAGCAGCTACAGAAAGTAGAGCAAAGACTACATACAGCACGATGAGTACTCGGACACTGGCACGGAGAGCAGTATTTATTTACTGCCTGACATCCAGCTTGGATGGGATGCTGCATCTCCATAGCCATTACCAACTGCTCATTAGCCATTAACAGGATGGGACTTTGTGGCAATCATCTCATCTGCTCCACAGAAAAGGCACAGCAAACAGCAGCAGAGAAATGCAAAGTGAAAGGGAAGCAACGATGACCTGTCGTTGCAACTGTTAAGAGTCAGCCACGAGTTGGCTGGCTAGTGTGCATCGCTAGCCCTTTCTAGTAACTGGAATTAGGAGCAGAGCCACGTGTCACAGGCTCCATACTGTCAGCTGTTAGCAGAGAGTGATTTAACACAAGTGTCAATGGCACAGGCTTTGGCAAGCGAGAAATTCTCCTCCTAGCTGCCAAGCAACCACAACATAAAACGCAGTGGTAACAGGGATCAAGCAGTCACTGTGGCTTGTAACCTTTTGGCAAGACAGGCATTGAAACACAGCTTTATTAAACATTAGAGTTAACACTGCAAGATTTCAAGAAACTGTTGTGTACACTATACATAAAGATTCAGAAACAACACGCTGCCATTTAGGACAGGAAGTGGAGAAACACACCATGTCCATCAGGAAGGGCTGTGGTTGACAAGGCATTGTCACTTCCCCCAGAAACAAAATTCCCATTCTTACATGAAGTGCTGCATGGTCTATAATGACCAAAGTGGCCACGTTTACCTATCTTACTCATAAGGCACTACTTCTGGTGGCAGTGTGCTATTTCCTTCCATGAAGCAACTGAAAGGTTACCGCAGAATTACCCCACAAATGATTTTGTTTCTCCTTGAAAAGATCCCACCCCATTAGTACTTAACCCTGCCTAGGAGCACTGGCACCAGCACAGCTTGAAATAACCACTACAGATCTGCCTGCTTTGCTTTAGTCTTGGGGAGGGAAGTTGGGCACGGACAGGTTTCCCTCCCTGTGGGAGAAAAGAGACTCTCTGACAGTCTAGAATGAGGACACCAAAGATGACATTCAGGGAAAATTGCCATGTTTCCTCCCTGAACGAGCCTGGACTCTGAGATCAGCACACAATACATGAGATTGAATGCTTGCAAGCCTAGGCCTGTTATTGAAATAATCCTGGGCAGAAAACAAAAATCTAATCACGAATGTCATGTTTACCTTAAGAAACAACAGATTGTTGTTATTCTCAGTCAACTGGAATTACCTAGAGAAGTTCAGCCACAGAAGCTTTCCCTGCAAAGTGTGAATGCTGTAAAATGTTTCCTCAGAGCTCCTCTCTTTATCATCCCTATCTGCTGAGCTATTAACATTACTGATCACTACATTTTCAGAAAAGTTAAGAGACATGCAAGTCTATTTCAGTTAACTAAGATCTTTTTGCTGTGTCTTCCCTTCAGGTACGTGTGATTTACAAAGAAGCCAGCATGGCTTTCAGGTTCCAAGATGAGCTATCAGTCTGGAAGTGAAGCAACAAGCAAACAACAAAAAAAAACAACCTATCTTCTGAATATGCAAAGTGACAGGAACTTTTCTGCAGTCAGGAAGAAACAAGCAACCAGTCCCAAGGGGCTCTGCTTACTGAATTACTTACCAAATTATATTTAAGAAATCTGCAACTACATTTTCTTTCTGGCAGACCTCCTGGCCATCCTTGGGAACCAAAGATGTAGAGAGAAAGACTAGGACTAGAGATACACGCAAGGTGCATTACCAGAACCAGGAATAGAAACAGAGAAGAAAAATTCCCAGAACAAGTTTTTCTTATTTTTTTCCCCTGAAAAAAGTACTCTTCCTCAGATTACCTCAGCTCAAAACACCAGCCTAATGCGCGCAGAAGAGGAGTAGAGCAGAAGGAACTATAAGAAGCTGAGAAGTGGTTGCGGAGGTGGGTGTTAAAGCACACACAACCACATGCCAAACATACGTTTGTGATCTTGCCAGACTTGCGTGGCACAAAGCTCCCAAAGAAAAGGAAAATCAAGACCGGGCTTCTTGCAGCACGCGTGTCATTAAGCATTTCAGCTAGGAGGGTCTAGGGCTGAGATTTCTGGCTTCTTTGCCTCTTTCAGCAGAGGTTCAGAATTTTTCCATGTGGGGGTAAGGTAGAAGGAGGTGCTGGGGCAGAGCAGTGGGCACATGCACACACACACGTGCCTCTGTACAGCATCTCAGGGAAAGAGGGGCAACAGCCAGCTTATCCTTCTGCCTGTTGTCAAACAGATAATTGTTCCAAAACAGCTGGGCCAGACAATAGCATCTTTAATGGCCCAGCTTAAATGCGGTCGTGACAGAAATCACAATATTTTTTAATCTCCCTTTCCCCAGCCTTCCTGGAAATTCATTTTTAATGACTGCAGTTGGCTTTCATTTTTGCTCGTTTTTAATTCAGATAACTTCTTGTGTCATGTAACTTCCCTCTTCCACCCCCAACACTCCCAGTAAATGAATGGCTTCAGTATTTCAAATGAAAAGCTAACGCTAGATGCTTAAAGAATCAATGACATTCTGGTTCACCAGTTCTTGTCACCTTATGCGGGGACTGACCAAAGACCCCACATAATAGGGGGAACGGATGGGGTTTGATCCATCCCTAATGCATTGAGCATGTAAGTTGTCCCCTGCCACCAAAGCCCAAAGAGCAGATCTCCCCCATCAACCTACCCACATGGCCACTTCTCAAACGTTTTGATCCAAAGTAGTAAAATAAGGTAATAGCAATCTATGACACTCAAGGTCAGTGGATTGCTCCCACACATAGTTACATCTGAATGATCATTTTGATTCCGTACCTTTAAGTGAATTCCCCACCTTTAGTTTGCTCTGGAGTTTCAAGAATGCATTATTTAATTGTTGCTCTTTCACAAAGAATCATTTTAGGAAGTTCTTCTGGAAGTGTTAGAAAGCATTTATTATTGAACTCCATACACATGAAAATAATTCTTAGTTTTCATAAAAGAATTAAATTTGCAACAAAACTCCACCAATGCTTCCCCTTCCTCTGCCCTGCAGCACCCCATAAATCTCCCAGCCCTGAGTTCCCCTCATGCATATAATTGTGGATTCTCATCACAAATACATGATGTGGCCACCGTCATAGTACCTTGGTCTACATTTGTCTGTTTTTTTTTCAAGCCTCAGTTCTGTTTGCATCTACGGCTTCACACCTCGGAATCCTTTGTTCCGTTTTAGACAATAGAATAAAAATGCTATAAAGCCTAATTTATTTTCATTGCTCCATACAGGGCTAAATTTGGCTCTTGGGTCCAATACCTCCTTTTTTGTAACATATTTCAAATTGAAGAAAGCAAAATTCCTACCTTCTTACTGAAATTTTCATGAACTATGCATTGCTCAGTGCTATATATTCAGTAATATTAACTACAGCAGCTGTTTACACTGAGGTTTTCCTCAGCCCCAGCAAGGACAGAATTTATTTTTTTATGGACTCAAGGATTTTAAATCTCCAAAAAATGTTATGGTCACATCGGAATTGTGACTCACTAACCCAGCTGGAGGTCATGATCCCAGAGCAGAGGATACCCATCGTGCATCAACCAACCGTGCCATTTGGCATTTATGCAAGGCAATATTTACATCAACCCCTCAGAAACTGAACTCCTTATTCCTAAACACATGAATGGTTGGCCTTATTCAGATTCAGTCCAAATGCCTGATTGGCAGCTGCTGGGGCTACAGGAAGAGGGATCCCATCCTCACATCCATCTAGCGCTCAGCATCCTGCTGTGAAAGTGGAACTTTGCAACTCCATCTCCAGCATCAATTTGCTCAAAGGGTAAAGGGCTGACAGAGCAGAAAGCAACAGGGGTGGTCTTAAAACACAACTGCATTGTAAAATAAGGTGTGCTGGAGCCTGGGGCACCAAGCACCATCCTAAACCTCCATGGATAATTCAAGAGCAGAATCCAAGACATGGAGAAATGAAATATCTAATTCAGCAATGCAGGAAAAGGAGGACAAAGTTAAGTTTCCAGAGGAACCAGTCATCTAGGTTGGAAAAGACCTTAAAGATCATCAAGTCCAACCATCAATTTCATCTACTAAGTCCCATCATTAAACCATGACTTGTTACCACACACAGACATCTCAAACACCTCCAGGGATAGGACCTCCACCACTTCCCCGGGCAGCCTATTCCAGTGCTTGACCACCCGCAAGAAAACCTAGGATGTAGTTACTATTATGTTCACCTATGCCCTATCTAAAAACAATTACCCATAACGAAGCCTCTGATTTCAGTCATTTAGGTGGATTTAGCATGAGTTCAGGGATATACCCATACACCACACTGTTGGATTGGGTTAAGTCAAAATGATACGGGTAGACTACCTGATAAAATCTTGTTCCAAAGCCTCTGACCTGAATTGTCAAATTGTCAGGAAAAACAAAGCAAAACAAAAAGCAAAACCCCCAAACAAAACAAAGCCAACACAACTCATTATCAGCCCAACAGTACAAACTAATCAATGCTATCCATCAATGTGAATTACAGATTAATAAAAACCTCTTCTTATTAACTTAATGAATGGCAAAGCAGCCAGGTCCAGCAAACCTCGTAAAAGAAGCAGGGTTGGCACAATGCCGTTCAACAAAAGGTTCTCTTTTTGCCAGTGATCAGCACAACCCACTTACAGAGACAAATGGTCTTCAGCTGATCTGCACCCAGGATTTTGATGTTGGCACTTCTCTTCTGGAGGAGTTTAGGGGACAATTTTTACAGTCCTGGAACTCAGGTAACCCAAAAGTAATTTATTTTTTCCTCTATCAAGAGCTCCATTTGTGCTTCACCTACTACAGATACAGTCAGGTACAGCTACTCCTATTTCAGTAGGCTAAAATAGGCAAAATTGCCAGGAAGCATAGAATAAAAAAAACATAACTCCCCACAGGAAAAGGTACCAGAAGATTCGCTGCTCTGCACAAGCTCATGCTTGAAATCTGGGGAAGAACATCTAAAGAAAGCAAGCCCAGAGCCTGGGCAATGATACCAGCCTGAGGCATCACACTCACAGGGTGCTGAACAGAGTCCAAGGAAAGGTGAGCCTGCTTCGTGAAGAAGCGTAACTGCATTTGATTCACAGAAATGCAGGACACAGTGGGCAAGCTATGGTCATCAACAGAACTGCAGGAATGAAACCTAAGGGGGCCGAGAGGTGATTAAATTAGGAGGCAGTCCACTGGGGAGAAAAAAGGAATCCTTCCCTCCCTCTGTGATGGAGAACCTGTGGGATCTACGCTACAGGAGGCTGTCAGCTCAGGTGCTGCAGCTAGATAACTTCAGGAGAAATAGCACTGAAAGCTGTGCTGAACAAACGTGAATGGGAATTCAGGGCAACAGGGCCTGGAAAGGGAAGGATAGAAATGCTTTCCCTGGTTATGTATGGTATGATACAGTTTGGCAAACGCACGTGTTCTCCTCCAAACCAGTGTTTGGTGCTGGCGAGCCAGCCCCTGGTGCCACGAGAGGCAGCTCGCACAGCTCCCTACTGCAGGCCGCACCGCCACTGACAGGGGCTGCAGTACAAGGCCGGGGGAGCAGGCAGAGAAACATCGAACAGGATGCTGGTGTTTCGTGAGGCAGTGCCCATGGGACTCATGGGGGGACCCAGCTCACAGCACACAGGCAAAAAGACAAGATAAGGAGCGAGAGATTAAAGCAGGCCAGCCACAGACAAGCGGGCTGCTTGCAGGGCCCAAGTGAAACAAGGCAGAATCAAGAGCAGCTTGCACTGGTCTTGGAAGTGTTCAGGGGCTTACACACACATGGAAAAAGCAGTTACTAAGCCCCAACTCTGTCTTATATCACTCAAAAAACAGCAGTTGATGCCTCATGCTTTTCAGAAGACCTTGTTTCAAAATACAGAAGCAGGACCCGCTTCACAGGAGAGGCTGGAGAAGAGTATCGCTCTCCAATGGAAGGGGCAGGGAGAATTTAGCTTTCCACCATCAAAACTCAATTGCCTCATTCAGACCTTGGAGAACCTGGTGACTTAACATAACCTGTATTTATTGGAAACATCACAGGAACCCTAATTTACGGCTTGAAGTGGGTCTGTATGGGGAAAATGCCTCCGATACCTATGAAACTTTGCTACACAGGATTGTCATTACAGGACTAGCTTAAGAAGTACAGCCTGCTGCATCACTTCTTTGTGATTCCACTTTCTTACAAATTTGTCCTCTGCTGAGGCCATACTGTGCTTGTGTGGTGAAAAAAACAGGATCACACAGAGTAAGATGCTTGCAAGCATCTCCCACCCCAGCCCTTTCCTTAAAGTCATTTCTGTTTAGAGATAGCATATCTCTTCACAGTTCTGCAGTTCTCTCCGTAGCAGGCCTTTCATACACATAAAAAGAAATATCTGATCAAATATATTCCTCTATCATGGCTTTGGAAATATTAGCAAGATTTAATTAATATATAATCATATCAGCAGAAAAGAGTTAATTGAAATATTGAATAACTACAACTTTAACAGGATTGGAACATAATGCTTCAGACGTTCTAAATAGATGATTTATCCACCATGCTATACAAATCTTAGTTAACGGTTGGGCAAAGACTTTAGAGCTATTATTTTTAGCAGTAGAAGGGTATTCCCTTGGTTGTGCCAAGGCCTGTGTGCACAAAAAGCATTGTGAAAAATCAGCTTATTGTGCGTTTTCTTCTCCCATTAAAAGAAAAGGAGAAAAATGTGTCTGACATTGTTAATTGGGATCTTGTGGTAATGCAGCCGTATGTGCACAGAGAGACAAACGAAATTTCAGTGCAAATCCACTGACCTTAGCCAAGATATATCCAGGGAAGAAAATGGCTAAATGAATTGAATTCTGTGACATGAAGCATGTATTACATTCCCCGGTGTCATATTAATTGCGCATGGTACCAGCAGGACAGTTGTAAGACAGGTACACTACGCCTACAATCACTGTTGAGGTTAACTACGTAGCTAAGGAGGTTAGTAATGAAACAGGCCTGAACTACAAGCCACTGTCTCTACCTTCACATTTTTTGGAAAGTTGTTTAGAGACGAGTTGTGCACACAGTTCCTTCCTGCAACCATGGTCTCAGATGTGAACAACAAAATGACTAAAATCATCCAGATGTGGAAATTTTTCTCGTCAACCCAATCAGCAACTTTGCTAAGACACACTTATGTTAAATCACAGCCTATGCTGGTAGAGACTGGTGTTTACCACCAGCTTGCAAGTAGAAAATGAACTGATGAATCTCACATCAGGTCCCAGTGAGTGGGATTCACATTACAAAAATCAGCTACTCAGTAAGGCAGTGTTCTGTACCAAAATAGCATTTCCTGCAGTTTTCCCTAGATGCTGCTTTCAGTTGACTCCCCTGGGCCCTCACACTACTCACGCAGTTGCTTGGTGTCTCTCTCCCCTTCTGCGAAATGGGAACAACAACAGTTCTTTTCCACCAGGGACACACATAGATAATCATTTCAACAGTTGTGATTAGATACAGTGATAATAGGGGCAGAAGTACTAGAGACACCAAGGCAAGCTGAGCCATTCTCTGCAAAAGCAGAAAATTGATCTAGCTAAAGTTATGTGCCTATTTTGGTATCCAGGAGTGAGCCTCAAGCCCTTGAAAAAGCAAGGGTGAAAAAACTCTGCTGCAGAAAGGCATACACAATTCATACGACTGCAAATTTCCAGCCAGTTGTCACGTCTTCCATTCAAGTTCATTTGGATACGAATTTTTGCTTTGAAATTAGCACCAAGACGTGCAGGTACAGAGAGGCAGAATAAAGATACATCTACCACAGATGCTTTTCCTTCTACGAATTAAGAGGCTCATGATCCAAGAGAAGAGTGAATGAAGGCCTTTTAAAATAAGAATTGACCTAAATTTCAGAACAGAAGTTGAAAAAGCATACCCAGGACCCTCCCCCTTTCCTGTCCTCCCAAAATACCTTTGGTATTGAGCAAAAAAGGTTTCAAAGCAATCTCTTGTTTGGTATTAGCTACTAGAATCTTTTCGCCTCAGGCACGAAAAATATAGCAGAGGGTATTCCACTGAAGTCTACATATTAAATATTTTCAATTCATTTTTTTCCAGCTCAAAAAAAAGTTTAGCTGCAAAGACTAGAGTAACTACTTTATTTCATGTACTAATTTGAATCAGTCCTTGACATTTTGGGATCATTTTCAGGGGGGTAGCGAACGGGAGTATGAAGTTACCAAAGCATGTACTAAATCCTGAGAAAAGACAGAATTGCAGGATACTCAGGTTATTCCACACATTGAAGTTTCATCTACTTTCTTTTGTCTTGAAAAGACAAGTCAAAAGGGAACACAAGACTGGATATATCCTTGCAACTTTCCTTGATACGTTTACAAAAATGCAGCATGCCAAGTCTCTCATCGGGGAAATTTTTGCACTGTCTGAATGCCAGCTCACAGATGAAACAATGCTTTGCTTCCCCAGTGGGCTTTCTGTACCAGTGGGAATCCTGGTCCTGAATCCTTCAGTATGTACCCAGGGAGGCTGCAAGTTCCTGCCCTCAAACTGATGGCATGGGACAGTGCCCAGAGACTACCAGCAAGTAAGGAAGAGAAGCAGTTCCTCAGATGGGGTAGCTCAATTTTAAATATAAATTTGCCAAGAGAAACAGCAGGAGGAGATTCTCAGATAGGTTAAGAGAAATGCTGGACCACTGGAGTTAACAGTGACCCATTGGGGTACTGTAAGGACAGGTGCCAATGTAGGAGCTAAAGCGAGTTCAGAACCAGTCAAGATCCCAGCTCTCCCATCAGTGACCACTGGGAAAGGCAGCACCAGAGCACTGAGGGTGCAAAGCACACAGCTGATCCCTTTCTCCAGCAGCAAGCAGAGCAACAAGTGTTGCGTCGTTAAATACTATATAATTGATAAATAACTACTTAGGATTCATGCAATTACTTATCTCTGCTTCATAATGTATCATCTTACCATTTATTAATAGACAGACTTTAATGGAATGAATTGGTCAGCATCTCCTTGGGCTATTATTTAAGGCTGCTTTTGCTTTTGATCCGTGAAGACCATTCATAAATAAACCATCAAACCACCCACTGGGAGATAAAAAAATCTGTTATGGATCCAAGTTTCCCCCAACAGATCTGTGCGTTATCACCATCAATGGGAACAGAGGAATTCTGACATATGCAGACACTGGAAGCATCAGAATCCAGTCCATGGCGAGAATCACTCCTGACTGACATTTATTTTCTGCTAAGTGAATTCAGAGTAGCCCTGGCCTTTGAGGAGACAACAGGAAGACTTTGCACCACTAACAATGGAAACCTTTACCTTGTCAGTGTGGAAAATCCAGACCTGCTCTGCTTGTTATGCAGACAGCCAGTAAAATCCAGCTACTGACATGAGGGTGCTTGTCCCACCACCTTCCAGAGCCTTAATAACAAAGCTGAAAACTAAAACCATTAATTTAACAACATAAGCAACGCTGGAGTTTTTACGACCGCTCCTGCACTAGCCAGGTCTCCCTACCTCTACCATGTCTGCATTACCACATTAATCACTCCCGGTGATGCTGACTGCCACTGATGACAATTTTCAGGGAACAAACCAAACGAGTCCTTTTCCCAAGCCACACAATGTTTTCACAGCAGCACATTCGGCAGAAAAGAAACAACAGCAGACCCCAAGATGAACGCTATGGGATATCTGTATTCAGAATGTATGTATTCAGGTCACTCTAAAAAAAGCATGAAGCAATACCTCACCTTCCTGCCCTCAGACCCTGGAGGTTGATTAAAGCCTAAGCCTAGCAATGTTTATTTGGCACATTTATTTGGCAAAGCCTTCCAGGGAAGAGCAGGATGGGGATTTGGGAAGGGAAGAGGGAGCCAACATTGCTGCTTCACTGAATGAGCTCCCACGAAGCTGGTGTGCTCTTAGCTGCCCCCCACCCCCCTACTACCACATGGGGGATTCTCCCTGCCAGAAATGAGGTCTTACAGCACCTGAAGCCAGCAGTTGAGCCTGGCATTAAAATATTTTCAAACTCCTGGTCTGCAAACAGATCCTGGCACAAGACTATCGAACACCAGGTCCCTCCAAACGCTCCAGATTCGTACCAGCAAACATCAACCCATAACGGGGCTCCGCACGATCTCTGGCCTGCCCTCCCCTCCTCCCACGCTGAGGAGAGAAACCTCGCTGCCCCTGCCCTCCTACCAATAGCTGGATGGAGAAAAAGCCCCCGGGACTCAAAATGTCACAGCTTCGGAGGACGTGATTAAATATTTAAATAGACAAAATTACATTCCACTGGTGACATTCAACACTGTGTCTACTTCTGCCTCTCGCTCTCCCCCCTTCCCTCCCTGCCAGCCCCCGGCAGCTCTTCCCCCTGTGGACACGTGCCAGCCAGGGATCTGTTCCTTCCACTCTGCTCTCTGCTAAATGTTTTTTATTCTCAACCACCTGCCCCAGGCCCTCTCATCAATTATTAATCAAGTGATCCATGAATATGCAAATCAACCCCCGCACTCATTTTTATTAAATTAAATAAAAAGAAAAGAAGCAACACGGCATGTACGGCAGCAGAATGGATGATGGGGTGGACTGCTCCAGGGAAGCAGGGGAAGGCTCAGTGCTTTCTAGCGGAGAAAGAAGGAAGAGGATGAGTGGGAATACAGGCTGTATCCAACTAGCAAAATGATTACTTCTAGAGCCATCCTCATCTTCATTTTTAAACTGAGGCTCTGCAGGAATATGGGGGTTGGAAGATGAGAGCATTCACATACAAGGGGGTAATAAATAATAAATAAAAATAATAAATAAACAGGTGAGACCCTGGTTCATCTCTAATAATCGCTGTCAGGAGGGGCACTGTGGAGCAGGGCAGGCAGCTATGAGATGGGGTGGTCAGGCCAGCAGTGCACAAGGCATGTCCTCATGGCCCACAGCATCCACCTTGGTAAAAATGCAGCTGTGCTGCATCCATGTGAATAGATAAGGGTAAGACAAGGTCACAGCCTCTGTTTGCTGGACTGCAGCTGGAGGAGGAGTCAGCCAAACTGATGCTGGAGCTGGCAGCAGGCTCACCCCAGGGCTCTGGTCATAGGTTCAGTGGACTTTCATGGAGCTCCATCTCTCCAGTGCTGGTAGGTTTGGGAGATGCATTCCTTTCCTCTAGCTACATGCCGACTTTGAAATGCAATTTGCAGAACCAGGAACTTTGGTTACCTCCTGCACCAGCTACACGCACACACATTACGGGGTTGCTGAACAAACACCAGACAGAAGGGGGTTGCACCATCAGCTGGAAATCATGCGCTGACGTTAGTCCTTGGCCACTGTTGTGCTTGTGGAGCTACTAGAGGGGGGAAGGAGCAACTTTTTCACCCACTGATCTAAGACTATTGGTTCACATTGAGGAATAGTTCTGGTTATAACACCCTTCTCCAGAAAACAGCTAACAGTCCTGCCAGCAAAAATTCCCATCCCAAAAGGAGCGAGGACAAGGCTTAGTGGGGACTAACTTCTCAGTCATACCTCTACTACACAGTGTGAAGGGACTGACTGGTCTTGTAGCATATCAAGAGTATAAATGGTGAGTCCCAACCACAGAGAACCAGGGTTTGGAGCTGCCCTACAGCCTCCTCCAGTGTTAAACATATCCCTCAAAATGCAATCCATCCCTACAGATGCATCCAGTAGGAGTCTTTCTGGTATTTCAGAGTAAGGCCTGTACCTAAATGGGAACACACAGGCACCAGGGTGGCAGAACCAAGATCAAACAGCCACCACCCTCTCCACACACAGCTGCAGCTCCTCACAGAGGTACTGGGCCAAAAGAGCTGCCAATATGCCAAGTGGGAAAGAAGCCCTGTACTAACACTAAGCCCATGGGACTCAGGACACAAAGGAGTCTGGCCCCTGGCCCCTCAGGGTACATACACTACATCCCATATCTGCAAACAGCATGCTTCTGAGGCATTTGGAGAGCAAGAATGCTCCTGGTTCCTCAACTTCTGAATGGGAGGGAAAAGAAAGAATAATTCCCTTAACGTCACCAGCTAAATGTTAATTCGGAAGGGGATTTTTTTGTTTGTTTGTTTTTTTGTTTTCTAAATTGCTCTTAACTGTGTGCCAGCACACAGGTAAATTGTTCTTGGCTGAGAAAATGGCCTGTCTCTCTTCTAAGAGATTAACACAGAGGACAGTGAATGGAACAGCAAACAAGAAAACCATGCTCCCTTTACAAATCATTCAATAGTTTCCTGACTTCTTTTCTATATATTTTTCAGCTGTAAATGAGTTTCTACTGCTCCCTCTCACTGAAGGCCTCGCTTGCCATTGTTACTCCCCATTTTCTTTTTAAACAAGGTGTGGGAAAGAAGGAGTAATTTGCTGCCATGGTGACTCCAAGTGAAATGAAATTACTGTATTTTCCTCCTGCCCCTCCAAAAGCTTCCATCAGCCTTCCCCAAGAAGGCTAAGGAACACCAACGCGAGGGGATGCTCAAAGGGAGCCGGGCTCCTCAAATGATAGGCTGGCCTATCCCACTGTGGGAAAGGATTAAGGATAACCCTTGGTTCCTTGGCTAGAAGAAAAGGTTGAAGCAGCCTACAGATGGTCTCACTGGGTCCTCAAAAACTTTCAATGCAGAAGCAGTGCCAGAAACTTAACCAGGGAGAAGGGAGCGTGAGACCATACAACATGACACTTTTGTCCATCTACAGCTAATACCACTGCCAGTGTAAGACAAGAGGATGTAAGTGTAGTTCAGAGAGGCTTGCACATGCTTCTCCTGAAAAGTAATGCCAAGAAAAATCTTTGACTAGAGATAGCTCTGAGATTAGCAAATCCTGCTTCTTTCTCCCATATAGAAATGTCACAAGCTACCAAGCGTTGATCTCTCTCACGTGAGCATTTCCCTAAAACTCTTGCATCTGTCTGGCTAAACAAGCGTCTTCTAGAGGTCTACCATCTTATGCTTTGTTTTCAGCTATGACTGGCAGCACCAGTTCACTCATAGGCTTATCAAGCGAAACAAGTTATGTCATTCTTCCAAGTCTTCCCTTTACATAAAAAACATGGGATACGTTATGAAGAACGCAAAATGTTTTGCCTTCTTGAATTGGAAGATTCCCTTTCTGCAAAGGGAAAGAGAAGGCTTAACTATCAGCTGCCACTCCTCTGCCTCATAAAGCATCTCCCCCTCTACTTTTAAATGTCTTGCTGTACCCAGCATATATACTGCGCGTCCTCTTATTTTGTGTTTTGGTGCCAGCACAAGAAAGGAGACCCTAAAGGTAATGGAGTAGAAACAGAGCCCTTCTATACCAACATAGATTCAGAACGGCTTGCTTTTATCTCAAAATTTGAGAGTAAAATCTTGCATTGGTAAAGAATCTCACACTCATTCTTGACATTGATTATTATTACTTATGCTTTAAGGAGAGTAAACATGGTCCCCTCTTCTGGAATTACCACAACCTGTCATGTTCCCTGAAGTATGCAAAAACTTCACCTACAGTGAAGAGTAGTATGCTGATACAATTAATATTAATGTTAAATATAGACCAAAATATCTGTTTGATTCATGAATCTTCAGTGAGTAATGAACAAACTTGCATCTGCCTTCTCTGAATTAGAAGCTTACTGCCTTTATGGAGAAGGAACATTAATTTCTGTCCCTCACCAAGCTTCTTGCAGCTTGCTACAAAGGAGATATACACCGTCACTTATGGAGACTGATTCAAGTCAAGGGTGACTTGACAGCAGTTGCTTCTACAGGTGCCCAACTTGAAAACATGGAAGCAGCCTGATCAGTAGAAAGTACAGCAAGAATTGCTGAAAACAAACACAGCTTTCTTAGCTCTCAATCACAGTGCTCTAAAAATGGAGGCATCAAGAATAACCAGCACTGCAAATCCTGGTCTCTTCAGCCTTTTGCTTTTCTTTTTTTTACTGTAGGAAATATCACTGCGTAGTCTAAAATGGCACAATTATCTTTTAAATAAGCAGCTGTACTTTCACCTGTGCATATAAACATTTAATTCAAAACAAGACATCTGGGACTAACGTGTGCTCTAACTAAAGTAGGTGCCTCCATGACTGTGGGAAACCTTTATCTGTGGGCACTTCACTATTGCACTGTAACAGCCCACATTTCTCCCACAAGTAAAATAAAAAGGGGACCATATGAGTTTCTTCAGATGAAAGGAGTTAACTCAAAATCTGCACAAGCGTCACAAATGATCAATTTTACAATTTAGCTAATAACAGGTAAAAAAGGTAAGAAGTCCAGTACTTGAGGCACTCAGGACAGACGGGGGAATTCAGGAATGGTCCCTGGATTGGGTGGGAATGCTCTGCTAGGTGGGTTCTGAGAGTAGGCCATGAAATGGGGAGCAGAGCTTCTGGCCTTCTGTGGTAGCTGTCCTTCACATAATACCATCACATCAGGGATCTCAGCTGGAACCTGCATACACCTTCTGGAATAGGCTGCAGACGCAGAGCCTCCAAAGTAACCCAAGAATGCATCCCAGGTGCCAAATGTACTCACACATCCCTTTTCCAGCTCTAGTTTCTAGGATGCAAAGAACCTGAACTGTTTTTTCTTTTTCCCCCATCTCCATAGAACAGGTGCTATACAAAAACTTAAGATTTATTTCCACTGCAACCCTCTTAAAGATTTTTTTTTCCCTTTTTCTCCCCTTTAACTTTCATTTCCTTCAGTCCTGAAAGTAATTAACTTTCAATGGCAGCTAATTATAAGCAAAGAAATCAGAGGCTGTGTGACTGTTTGTTTGGTGCAAGCTCGGCAAAGTGTTTTTTAATTGGAAACCCTCTTTGCCATGTGCATTTCAATCCATTTTGCACTGTATTTATCGTTCCAGATTCATATTATATCCATGACCTTTCATCTAATGACAGAAGCTCATGCAGAGAAAAAACGATTATTTTAGCAGACAGAGCTATGAGAGAAAAGAAAAACAGGCAAGAGGAGAAAAGTTGCATGAGATGAGAACAAAGAGTATCTTAAATGCTAGATGTTCATCTCCTCTTCCTTTTCCCCTGGTACATGACCTGTGCACGAGCCCTCCAACCCAGAGCTATTGCTACAAAATCACTCGGCTGTTGCCAGATACAAGGGAATAGCAGCCACTTTACACTTCAGGAAAAAAAACAAGGTTCTCCTTTTCCCATGGTCACCCTCCAGGAAGAGGCACTCAGAGGAGCTTCTCGAGACAGCTCTTTTGTGCAGCCAGTGGCGTGCTAGCAGCTGTGGACCAAGTCATCCGTGATTCTGCATCTGACCATGGCTGTGCATGAGTTCAGTGCCTCCAGAGCAAGCACAGGTGAGGGTTCAGAGGTATGAAGCTGAGAATCACTACATAACCTGGACTGCAGAGCACAAGTAGGAGATAACTGACAAAATGGATCCTAATTTCCATGCACATGCTGGCATCATCCAAAATACATGCAAATTCACCTTACTGTACCTTAGCCAAGTGGAAGCTGTAGAAGTTTGGCAGCCAAATCCTACTTATTCTACGTTCTTTAGCCATAGCATCAGCACCAGGCTCAATCTTCAACCATTCTTCTTTTTTCTTAGCAAGTAAGGTCACTGTGTGTAGTTGCCAAAAAGCCTATGGCATCGAAGTGGCAATGAAAGGGCTTGAAGACCTTAGGCCTATGCAGCTGTGGACCCCTATGCAAGCAGCAGCACTCTTTTGTTGCTAGGATGGTTGGTGGGGTGCATGCAGTGCAGTAAGAGCTGGCGTTTCCTGCTGCTAATGAGCAGTTCTTGCCAACTGCCCACCTGGCTTCTGCGAGAAACAGCTTAGCAGACACTAGGGGATGTTTGGCACAAGACTTTGTAAGATTAATCGCAGTAAATTTATACGATACGCTGAGCACCAACTGCCTAATCTACATTTACCAACAGCACGGGTGGACCAGTAGGGAAGGACTAGGGATATCCAGCAACTCTTAGAAATACTTCTCGTGAATAGCATCCACCACATGCTTACCTCCACCCTTAATTAAACTAACCATCATGCATTCCAGTGCCTCCCAGAAGGGCAACTTGGAGGGGTAATTAATTCAGCAAAGCAACATTTTGCTTACTATTAAAACCATGCTATTCCTGCTCAGATTTATCACTTTGTGTTTTGGCACAGGGGCTCCTCCCAAAAAGTCAGTTCTTTATGAAAGCTATTTTTCCGCTTGTGAAGTCATTCTGGTCTAGGGTCACACAAATTCCATAGAAAAGAAAGTAAAAAGCTAGTAACAAGGACCTAAACAGAATGGAAGAACACCAGTGCTATGTTTAAATGCTGGTGTCATCTGGAAGACCTATGAAGGAAATTCAGGCAGTGTAAAACAAATAAAATTGTCTGTAAATAAGAAAATGATCAAAGGCATTACAGGAGCCATTTGTTGATCCTGACAGTCAGGAAATAGTTTCCTCGAGCCTTGGGAATATAACCAGCTATGCAGAACTCAATGGTATTTTCAAAAGTACAGGAGTGCAACAATGCCTAAGACATGGCAATTCAGTAAAACCTCAAACTCCTAACTCAGGCCTTGCATAAAAGCCTGTTTAGGAAACTTTATTCAAAAGGTACAAGACAGGCCAGAACACCAATGCTGAAGATTTATGAGCTCTGTAAAGGCATAGCAAGGTGGCATGCTTTACACTCGTTTGGAATCCATCTTTGTATCAGATACCAATATATGGTCATAAAGTGACTAGCAGGCTCTGGACTGGCATCTGCAGAAGCACCCCAAATAAAACACACCTGAAAGCTTGACCTGAGAAGTGCTTTATGAGGGAGATTTCCAGACACACAAATGGCCCGTAAGTACACCACTCTCACCAGCTTGCAACCCCTAAAATACTAAGGAGGTAATTTAAAAGCCAAAGAAAAAAGTGTTTGCAGAGCAATCACTTATAACTATACATTCACTCCCAGTGCCTCTTTGTGATTCATTAATAAGGAAAGCTCAGACTAGCAGCTGTGTTCAAGAAACACTGCAGCAAAGTCCATCTGAGCACCAACACTAAATATGCCATCAGATGTCACCGTACAGATTTGGGAGCCCTTATATTGCTAGGTTGGCATCCATCTGGCCACTTTAGCACTGTTGAAGCAGCAGAGTTGCAAATTTTATAGCCGTGTTCTCCTGTATAAACTCAGCACATAAGGTTGTTTGAGGTGAAGATTTGTTCAGCCGCATCATGGCTGCCCAGTACCTCACCAAGATGGTGTTGCATCAAGCTCGGGACATCTTTTTGGAGACCCTTCGCTCCATTCCCTGTGTGAACACACAGGAAGACAGGATAGAAAAGGCAGCAAGAAATAAAGGGGTATGTGATTACAAACTATAAATTCATCAGACAGGTAAGCACCAGGAAAGAAAGAGCTCTTTAAACTAAGATCATATCAACGCTAGAACATGCAGATGTTAACTGACCATGAATACGCTCAGGATGGGAATTTAGAGAGGCTTTCAAAACTTCAGTGCAGTGAGACTAGAGAGGGACCTCCAACTGCAGTGTTATTGGGAAGCCACCCCCACCACACTGCAAATTTATGAGACCACATAACCCATAGGTTTCCACTTCGTCCTTCAGTGTAACAAAAATCATCCCACAACTCTGTGCCATATGACAAGGTCACCCCACATCAGTTGCTGGAAGGCTTCTCTCTTGATCAGCGGGCTATGTACAAGTACTAAGAAACCACAGTGCTCTGAACATCAGGGCAACTGATACTGATTTTAATAAGCCTGTTCAATAGGTGTGGAACAAACAAGTTTGCAAATGCAAAGCATGTGTTTTCAAAAGTAGCTTTTAAACACAAGCCCCACTTTCAAAAAGAACTCAGATCCCCAAGTCCTTTGATTTTTCAGGAAGACAAGCTCCTGAGCAGCTGAGGTGCTTTTGAGAGTTTTGTCCCTATTCTTTAACGTCATTTTAGGCACTTTGATTTACTCTCCCTTTGTAGTCATACCGCAGAGTTTTGTCCTGTGCCATATTGAAAACAATGTCTCCAGACTTTTTGATTCTAATGGAGCTTGAAATGCTAGAATAGATGACAAACTTTGCTGAGTTTTGTTTACTCCTTTCTATATGATTGAGGATTATAGACCATGTCACAGTGTAGAAAGACAGGTAAAAAAAAGAAAGCTCTGCTGTTGACTTCAGCACCAGTTCTAACCCCAAATCCATGAATTACACCTGCTACTGCAGAACATTAAACACAAAACCACAGCACACTTGTGCTGGATCTGGATAACCTGTGTGCTGATATACCCTCCTCAACCACTACATAAATTGCATACTTTTTGAATACTTTTTTTTTTTTTTAAACTACAAGGCTGTAATAATGTTGTCAGACCACATCTGGATTATATGCATCTTCCCATTACCAACATGCCAGGTAACTATTTGCTATTTAAATTATTTGAACATCTTATGAGAACCCAGACACTTGGAGAAGCCATAACCAATGTACACGAAAATGTTGGCACGAACCGAAGAATCTCAAGTAGAGTGGTTGACCAAAAGTAACTTAATTCTACAAACTCAACCAGCTTGATTATCATTTGCTTTAAGTATTGCGTAAACATTTGAGACACACACTTTAATCACAAGGTGGACAGTGAGAAGCAAACTATAAGGTCTACCTGTAAAATCAAGATTTTTAGTTAAAAAAAGCAAGCAATTCTGAAAATGCACCACTCTGGTTGCTTCCATCTGAGCAAGGCTTAAGATAAGGATCTGAAATTTCTTTTAAAGCAACAGCTTGACTGACTACTTATCTCAGCGGACCACGTCTCAACACTAGCCGAGATACCTGTGCCCTGAATCCCACCACCTATTTGCAGTCAATAGGCTGATCTGAGCGTGATGCATGTCTGGTGGCCATTCCAGAGTGCATTTTGGTCTTCACCTTCTATTCTGACTTACAAGAACTTCAGTAGAATTCAGTTGTTATAGGGGATTAGTGCCATATTGAACATACTGTTTCTGACAAACAAAACAGTCTTTGGAAACTCAAGGACTCTGCTAATACCTTATCCTACATGAATATACCACTTCCCTTGCCACCCAAGAACAGTTTCTTAATGTTATGTCACAACCATTTCACCACAATTATAACAAAGCACTGCGATGCCAAGGTCTTTTTAATGACACCCCTAAACTTTTAAGGTGCCTGGACATAACCGCTCCTTCACCCCCAGAACACATTGGTTGCTGCCTGCTCTAATACAGCTAGAAGCAGCAGTAGCTGATCCCATCTAGATAACAAGATGCTCTGGTACTTGGTCATAACTTGACAGATGATCACTGGTTATAGTGAGATATTGGACCTTATCCCTGCTACTCAACAGGACAGCATCAAGATGTTTAACCACGATTAGGACTCAGAATAGTTGTGCACACCTTCTTCCCTCCTCTCCCCAATCTTTATCAGATGCAGGCACGACCATAGCACTTCTGTTGACAGTCCAAATTACTTAATGACATAATGGTAAAAGTATTTAAATCAAGTTAACTTACCATTACTTTAAGGACAATGAGGAGAGGATTAGAAAGCCCTAAGACTTACCTATGAAGGAAGAGAGAAGGAAAGTTACAGAAAGAGCAAACAAGAACAGAAGATCAACAATCAGTTCAGAAATAGAAAAAATCTTGACAGAACACCAAGACAAGTACATCTAATTCCTTGCAGTGACAGTCCTCTGAATCAGAAAGGACCAACGTAACCCTTATTCTTACCATCAACCAGTATTTAAATCAGAGTTACAGATATGCTCAAAACAAAAGTACAGTTTCCTGCCCCAAAGAACTTACATTTGCATTTAAGATGAGCACATCAGAAGATGATCACCCAGGGAGCAAGAAAAAAAACACTACTCTCCTATTTGGCTGTGAGAGCATCAGACAAATCTTAAGGATTATGTGGAATACTTGTATTAGCTGTCATAAGGGAGCAATTAAAAATAAATACAATGAATTAGTTCTGAATTGGTTCTATAACATCAAGTAGGCTTATCTCCCAGAGTTATTTTGCATGCAGAAAAAAAAATAAATAGGAGTTTTACAAGATCTGTCCCCACCATTAAGAACTGAGCAGTTCTTTGTGGTACATAAGGAACTGCTGTTACAGGCCAAGGATCCACAGCGCTGGATCGCTGCACCAACAGAAAAGCAAAGACTGGTTTGTTCCAGGGAGTTTCAAGGTGCTTACACTAGATTTCTCACAAGTTTTTAAGAGGAAACCGTGGAACTTGGTGGCAAAGCTACAAGCATAACTAAACACAACTGAAAATCCAATACTTAATGTACTTTCAACTCAGGCCTTCCCCTGGCCTGCCATTATACCCCACCATTTAGTTTTTATGCAGTGAAGTCTGGTATTAGCTGCTGCACAGGAAGGCTACAAACACTAATACTGCTACATTAAGGATGAACATTTCACACATGGCTTTGCTACTCTTTATGAGCAGAATGAGAAAACTCAAAAGCCAAAAGGCTCACATCCCAAAGTACAGCGAAACAACTCCTATAATATTTATTTTGCTTCAAATTCTTACTTTTCGTGTGGCCTGATCCAAAACCATTGAAGTCAGTAGCCCAAAGCAGAAAGGAATAACATACTAGAGTCAAGAGATTGTTCAAAGAGAACATCACTTGTTTCGGATATAGACCCTTATCACCAAGCTCTGGTCCTTACCCTCACACAACAGACTTGGCTTACAGACACCCATCCAAGCTTGTTGATATAAGGACCTCTGGCCACATGATTTCCTATTTATTTGCACTGGAGGCACTGCAACACATTGTACCAGCTCAGTTTTTCTGCCTTCAGTTCAAACTGTGTGGATGTGAATACCAGTGTGCTCAGTAAGGCAGCTGTTCCCAAATAACATCCACTGAGGACACTTACCACCTGACTTCTCCATTAGCCATCAGCACAAATCCAGCTCTACGCACCTCAACAAAAAGAAACTTACTGGAGAGAAGGACCAAATGTCTCAATGTGAAGGAACAAGATTGGGTGGGTCAAGTCTAAGACAGAGCTTTAAGGTCATTTTTTTCCAGTAAGTTCTGAGAAAATTGTATGCAAAGAAAGAATAAAGATGCTTATTCAGAGATTGAAAAGCAGGTAATGTTAAAATATTTGTGCACACCCTGAACTCAGGTGTATCTCAATGTACACATGCTCCTCGGAAGTGGCCTTGCAGATAATTTTGAACAGCCCTCCAATCTCCACAAATAATGGAGTCACTGAATACTTACAAATAAATATTCATAGTTTGTCAACAGGCTAAAGGATGCAACTTGTAGCACATTCAGATTCACTCATCTACGAACAAGAATGTCATATGGCATCCACGATCCATCAAATGGCATGGAAGTTCAGGAGTAAATACTCAAAAAATATTTCTCAAATAAACCAGAGGCTAAAAATTCACAACTTTTACCACTTTCTCCTCCTTATCAACATTAGGCACTAAACCCTCTTCCCCACCACTCCCTTCCCCCTGCTAGTTATTTAACAATTGAGATTAATGAACAAATTAGAGTAAAACCTAGCATAAAATCATGATCTGCTCCCAGATAATGTCTGGAAGGAGCAGGGTCAGAAGAGAGATGGATACTTGCTGTTATAACACATTGCCTGCCAACAATTCACCGGGCTCTAACTCTTAGGAATACAGTTGACTGACAACTGGGAGCAAGTGACAGAGAAAAATAGGGAAAATGATAAACAGAGAATACAATGCAGATGGTAATGGAAAAAATACCAGTTTCCCAGGAAAAGGAAGAGGGTGACAAAGCCTTCCTCTGCTTACACTGCTTGAGATGCTAGCCACTTCAAGGTTGCAACAAATTTGGCCCTCATTCTGCAAAGCCTAAAGGAAAGCCACCTACAAAGAGCAACACTGGCTGTAACAAAGGAAATCTCAAATCACAACTTCGACCATTTTCTCCTCCATATCACCAGAAGACACTAAACCTCCTCTGCCCATTGCTCCCTCCCTCTGCTAAATCTGCCTTCCACATAACTGGATCCCGCCAGTCACTCAAGACACTTGGTCCTGTTTCTGTCGTAAGGACACTCAACAATAGGGAAATAGAAGAGCAGCTTAGCCAGCTCTGCAAGGAAGATTATTCAAAAGGTTAATTACTGAATGAAACAGAAATAGGAAATGGAGGGGGCAATGGGAAAGGGGATGGAGGAGGAGGAGGGGAGGGAGACAATGACTTCCAGCTGCTAAATCTGGCTTTCCAAATCCTTAAAGTCCTTTAAAATTTAGACTGAAGGAGGGGGATGGGCTTTGCTGTTAACTTGCATGTTTGATAAAACCTCAGTTATGTTCCTCTCCTAATCCTGTGTCATTAGAAGCAAAATGGTACGTCGGGAGGCCATTTAGATATGAACGTCTGCAACCTCACCGTCTGACCTGCTGACTTCTCCTTTCTTCCTTCTGCTCTCTCTCTCTTTGTTGCTGGAGCCAATTATATTTTAAGATGTGATTTTTTTGGCTAGGCGCTTGGCCTCCAGCACCAGGGGTCCCACAATGGCCTGGCTGGAGACCCTTATGGCCATTATTATTTTTTTTAGTGGAAAGGTCATTATTACTGTAATAGCTGGGAATTAATCTGTTCATTCAGAGCTTTTCTAAAGAAAAACAAAAACTCCAAAACAAAACAAAGGAGCTTTTTTCTAAGGTGCCTCCAATGCTTGGTTTCAGGGAAGCAGAAGGAGCTTGGCTTCTGACTTCAATGGGGCAGAAGGACTGAGCCCACCTGGAGGATTTTACAATACTAAAACAAAAGCCTCCAAAAGCAGCCAAGTGAATACAAATGCAAGGCTGATATCTTTTTGCTCCCTATTGGCGGAAAGGAATAAAATTACAAGTATCAGCCATCTGTATACGCCTCCCTTCATCCTTCGTCTTGTAAGGAAGCCAGGCCTAGCCCTGAGCATAACCCACGTATGATTGAAAACCTTGGGTCAGGAGTATTCAATTCCATACGGAAAAGCCCAGCAGGGAGACCAGAGTGCAGTGCAGTGACTTTGTCACTTTGTCACCTCCTTGGTATTCTTCATTACCCCAAACCTCTGCACGCATCAGTAGTTAGCAGGCCCTGCACCAGAGATGGCTGCATTTCAATGGCATGAAACAATCCATATATCATTTTTATGGCTCGTTGTGCTTTCCCTGTTAAGAGATCAATACAGGTATCTCTTCTCATTATACTATAATGCATGATGAGTGCAGTCACTATCTTAAAGTCACTTGCCAGTACAGGAAATAATAAGCCTTCCTTTTTGTCCTCTGGACACTGTTGTATAAAGGCATTATGAGAGTTCATGGACAATCAAGTCAGTATTTTATTTGGTTGAGAAACCAAAGTGAAGGAAGCCAATAAGCCTTTTCTCAGCTCTTTCCCAGCACTAGCTTTGTAGGCTTGCTTTGATAGCATTGGGGAAAAAAAATCAGAGTATGTTTGGAGCCTCAACAACTTTCTAGGGAGGCATAATGTTATAGCCTTCTGAAAATGAAAGATCTACGTTATTGCTTATTAAAATTTAGGCAAATCATGAGGTGAAAGGGATTATAAATAACCTTGGGAGAAGAGATGAGTTTTTGCAAGAGCAAGTTCCAACGTGTCATGGGCAAAACAGCCTTGACTTTCGGAATTTTCCTTAATTTGATTTATTGCCAATTAACATAAACTTATTTACTGAAGGAGACACCAGAAAACAAAGATGACAATTAAACACTTAGGTAAACTACTACTTCCCAGTTCCCCAGGCTCAATTTCAGACCAACACATCTCCCACCCCCACACCTCAACTGATCTGCCCTCCTCTTGCTTTGGTCAGCCATTACAGTCAGTCCCTGCCAGTTCCTTGGGTGAGGTGATGCGTGGTGCAAGAGGTTGGGTTGGTAACGTGAGTTCTTGCTGCTGCTCCTTATTTCTTTTTCCTTCCTTCCCCTGATGCTTTCTTTTTGTTCATCTCCTCTGCTCCAGCCTGGGTCCTTAGCAGGTTGCAGTCCCTCACAGGTGTCCCTCTTCTGGCATGGGCCACCCGTGGCTGTGGCACCTCAGGGGTGTCCCAGCTCTGTTTCAGGTTACCCACGGGTCACAGCTTCCCCTTCCTCTTCTCCAAAGTACCTCCCCAGCAGAGTTTAGCTTCTTCCAAGAGGGACCTTCAGCCCCGTCCCCAGTGTCCCCCTCCACATGCCTCCTGTATCGTCTTGTGTGTCCTTCTTTTGCGTCTTCCTCTCAGGTATCCTCACATCTTCTCCCACATCTCCTTTGGTTTCTCCTCTCACATCTTCTTACGTCCTCCACAGAGGGACTGGGGCCACTCTGACTAGGCACCTCCCAATCTCAAAAAAGCCTCCTTCAAGGATAATGACGGAGTTGTGGCAGTATGCTTGCTTTCCAGCTACCCTGCCTATTGCTGTTCATCTGCACAGAGCCATCCATCTCTGCGGCAGTCACTCCAGCACTTCGCATCAGCGAAAAAAATCCATTTTGGAGAGCATAAAACCAAAGCAGTACACTGCATCGGGAGCGATCGTCAGGTACATCAAAAACAGATCATCTCCACAACACCTTCTAACCAAGTTTTTCCAGCCACAGAAACCATTTTATGCTGAGACAGTGGAAAAATTATTTTAAGACTAGGTGATGCTATATTCTTCCTTCTTGTTTACCCCACACACACCACCGCCAACCACTCAAGCTGCAAGGGAAGTAGTAGATGGCCATATCCCTCAGCATAGCTTCCCTGAGTCAGAGTCCACCTCCACAAACTGGAGCTCTTTTAAAATAGCACCGCCGATGAGAGATTGCATATCTAGTTAAGTGCTATTCAGATGCACCCACAGACATTCACTGCTTCAGAAACACATCTCTTTCTAATAATATAGTTGGCTACATTATCTTATTTGACACTAAAAACTTGAGATGATTGATGGCAGTTTAAATTCTGAATAGACAAAAATTATAGAGCAGCTTTATAATCTTTTGCATTAGTGCCCTGGGGAAATGGCTGAAGTCTTTATCACATTCAAAGGACAGCATGACTGATGCTAAGCCCCTTCCCTCCCAGCCAGACCAGCCTTCCATGAAGGTCTCAGGCAGCCTGGTCAGGAGCCTACCTACGAGCACGGCTCCGAGGGCCAGGCATTTGATCATTAGGTGCCACGCTTTTCATCTTCCCCAACTATGGCTTTGCAGGATTTCTAACTGGCAACGAAGTCAAAGATCAAGGAACAAAGAGAGGAAGAGTGATGAAGAGGAAAGGGTAGAGCAGACGCTTTCTTTTAGCTTGGGTGTAAACAGCCATCCTGATGAGAAGTGTTTGCTTCCTGCACACGCAAACACTATAAAACAGCTGGTAATCTGTATCCTAACAGATATGGAAGAGTGGTTCAAGAACCTGCCTTAAGAAAAAGAAAGCTTCACATCGCAAATGTGCTGGAAGCTATACAGACACGGTAGGTTCAGGGAGCCCTGGGCTCTTGCACCATCCCTGGAGTGCCATTCACTACTCAGAAAAATCACTGCTTATTTCAACACCAAAGTAAAAGGAGTAAGAACTTAATTTTGCTTTCACCTTCCCCAATCTCTTTTCCCCGAATTGAAAAAGTGGTCCAATCCAGCAAAAACTTTTTATTAAGAAAAAAGATTATGACGTGGGGAACAAAAGGATCCTCTCAGAGGAAACCAAAGGACAATGACTGCTCCAAACCTCTCAGGCAGCTCATATCACTTTTAATAAAAGTATAGAAGGCCATTTGGAGTCCACATGAGTGCAGGAGACAGAACAGAGAGGGAGAGCAAATGGGAAAGCTCCTTAAGTCTGTTAAGAGAGCAGCCCCCCGCTCCTTCCCCTCAAGCCATAGTCTCATACCAGAACCCACCGCCTGTCTCAGCCCCCTAAAACTCTAATTCTTAAGGCCGTAAACATTTCCCTACAGCAGAAATGGCTCCTTTTCCTCACTGAGGACCTGTTAATACATGATAGTGAGGAAAACACCATGTGGAAAGATCTCTAAAGCAATGCTCCATCCTGTTTCCACCCTTCAATGAACATCACTGTTATATTAACTCATTTTCTTGTCCTTCACTGCTTGCATATCAAGCCTGCTTCTATTAATCCACACAGAAACCTCTTCAGCCTGGGTTTCTGTCAACAAAAGACAGAGGACATTTGTTCCAGTCCTTGTGAGCATCACAGGCCGGCTCCCTACTGCCAAGACCATCCCAGCACACACGTAACAGGAAAACTCCACATAGTATGTGGTAGCCTTCATGCAAAGCTCTCACAAAATGAGCTAGCAATTCCAGCAAAAATTTTTACAATGGTTCCTTTGAGTCTGTCCAGCTAAAGCCTGGTGTCCCGGGGTTTGCCAGACAAGGAGCCGCCTAGCATTTGCCTTCTTTTTCTGCAGTAGTTTCACAATACTACTGCACTCCCATCCCAAAGTACACCAAACAGCAAACAAACTCAAATTTCCACAGCCATGAATTATAAACTTGGTAGCGCCCCTCACAGAAAAGGGAATAAAATGATACTAAGATGAAAATATAGGAATCAATTTTGTATCAGAGGTGTTGGAGTCAGGTGTAGCCACCTATCTCACCGAGTAGCAGTAGCTGATGGTGCTCACCACACAGCCCCTATGGCTTACAGCCTCAATGCCACCACAACAAGCCCTGCAGACTGCTACAACAGTCCACATAACAGACACAGCCTGGGAAATGAGTAAGTGTTAAAGCATCACCCTTAGTACCTGCTAGCCAGTGGGCAGTTGAGCAAGGAACCAGCAAGCCAGGGCCTCATCCCTGCAGGCCACCTGAAGTGATGTTCTCACCCAGCAGCAGCATCACCAAAAACAATATAAAACATACCAGCTGCCTAAAGGGTTTTCAACAAGCTCGACAGGGAGAAGAACAGTTTTCCTCCCACATTCATAGGAAAATATCTCCTTGTCTTTCTTTATCCATCTTCTGTGTCATGCCTCTTAATTAGCCTATAGAGGTTTTGGAGGAGAGATCTGTCGTTCTCATTCCGCATTCAGGCAGGGCAGAGGGTCTTGGTAAATGGCAAGGCCACCTTCACGTTGCTGGAAAGTCATCAGCAGCCAGTCCCAATTCAGCAGCTCCACCATCACTTTGTTCTGCTGGATTGTGGCTCCTTTGCAGGCAAGCTATAGTTTCTACATCTGTTCCCCACACGTGCTGGGACTCAAAGAGTGCCTCTACACTACAATAGCATTCCCCATCCCTACCGGCTGCCCTCTGCCCCTAACACATACCTCTTTCCCCTTACTATCTCGCTCCCGATTAGTTGCATGCTTGTGATTAAGTCCCTTTTAATAAATGACTCCTATTAAACTGGATTCCTCTGTCACTGCGAGAGACATAAAATTAAAAACTGTCCGTCTTTAATCATGTCAGGCTTCATCTCCGTCTCTCAGGCTCCATTTATCAATAATTAATATAAGGAAGACTGAAATCCATTTCAATTTCAAAGACCCAAATGTTACATTTTTTAATAAAAAAGAAAGAAAAGAAAAGAAACCACCATCACTCCCAGAAACAGACAGACTCACACACGGGAAAAGAGACTCTGGCAGCACTGCAGCAGCCTCCAAAAGGAGAGAGAGGCTTGGATGTGACAAGCAGTTCTCCTCATGGCTTTGTAATAGTTTTCCTCCTAAACGTTCCCCCATAGAGCAAGAAGCCCAATGGTCCTAAAGCCTCTGGAGATCTGCACTGCAGCTCCCGGGCTTATTTCTCTTAGTTTCACCCAGTCCCTAGAGCTATGGCAAACCAGAGCATCAGGCTACCCACCCAATCTATCTTCTTTTCAAAAACTGTCAGATCTCAGCTGCTCCAAGGGAAAGTCACAGCCAGCTCTCACTGCAAACACACCAGTAATACACGGCAGGATTTACCGGGATAAGCAAGGATGTTGGTAGGCAAGTCATTGGGCTCAGTTTTTATTATGTTGCTCTGTAAAAGAACTGCAGTGGCCATTAAAATGCTCACTGCTGTATTTAAATGTTGCTTCTTTACCCTGGACTTCTATCACTATACCACTTGCAGCATTTCAGCTGGTCCTATTTCTGCTGCATGGAAAGGGTAAGAGCAACATGAAAAGGTTTACAAATGCAGCCGAAGCTTTCCTTTTGGCTTTCATCCACAAGAAGGGTAGAGTTCAGCGTGAGAATACTTGGAAGAGGAAAATTGCTGGGCATATCTACCCCTGAGTTAAAGGGCAACCACAGCTTGGGTACTGCACACAGCAAACCTGATCAGGAGCTCAGGTTGCCTCGAGCTCTGACTGCTCAGAGCATAAGCAGACAAACATGCATATTCAAAAACAGAACTGCGTCACGCAGACTTATCTGACATGACCTCAAGTCACGTAGTATGGACATAGCCCTCTAGCAGACCAGACAGCTGTGCCTGCCCCACACCTGCCAGCCATTACGTTAGGTAAGTTAGAACACCACAAGATGTAGGTGATGTTCTTTGAGGCGAACCTTGCACAGGAACAAAAAGTATTGCAAACCCAGGTTAGTGATCAATGCCCAAGTGACTTGGAGCAGACAGACAGACAAAGCACTCCACTAGAAACGTGGCATAATCCCCCAAAGCCCTGAAGTCAGGCAGCTCCCAGCACACATCAGCTGAACGCCCGGCCCCACAGCAGCTACCCAAAGCCCTCGGTCCCTGGGGGTCTCTGCACAATCGCCTCCTTGCTGCCAGCCCCTGATTGAGGTGGAACAAACCCACACCCAGCTAGGCTGCGCTGCTAGGGCCATCAGGACATCACCCTCTGACTGCCAGAGAACAACCCTTCGCAGGGGAACACAATGAGCAGCCCGGTGTACCGCAGGAACGCTATCAGTCATTACTCAGTAATTACCGTGCAACTGTATGTAGGGACACAAAGCAAACCCCCCCTACGGTTACAGTGCAAAAATATCATTCAATAGCCTTTAATTACTGCAGAACGGCGTGGTAACAAATGATGACCTGCCCGCTGGTATAAAGTGGTCCTATCACTCATCGCACGTTCCCTGGCAGTTACTAAGGGAACCCTTTGGCAATCTCACAGCAGCCGCGATGCTCTGTGGCTGTGTGGATTTTAGCACAGCACACTGTGCCTTTTCGAGACTGTTGGGCAGAGGGGGGGGGCCCAGGACGGAGAGATTACAAAGGAACGTTTGCTGAACTATGGTTATCTTTCCAATGAGTTCCCCGTTCCATGCTACTGAATTGTGGCAACATTGTGGTGATGCTTTCACTGCAACTTGGAAATGAGGGGGATAATTGCACCTTTGCCCCGCAGATCTTGTGGTACTTGTAATTATATCCCGTTACCAAGGAACACAGCAATTTCAAACCTATTACCCACAGGTATCGTTTATTTCAGAGTTAAATTTATTACTTCAATGCCAGTCTCACTCGTGGTTCTCCTCTACGCATTCAAGCCTCCCTGGTGACAAACACCGAAAGTGGAGCAAACTGGAAAAGACGGGATAGAGGGACAACAGAGCGGAGCAGAAGATGCGGGTGCCTTCCGAGTCCCTGCTCTAGCATGTCTGCATTGCTTTTTTGCCAGGGGGAAGCATTAGTGCTCACAGGGAGCAACCCTTCTGCTGGCAGGGGCTGCGAAATGAGTTTGTTCCCAGGGCCACCCCTGGCTGTGACAGGGCTGCAGCGCTGGCTTTCAGCCCACACGGAGAGGGTTGTCACAGCTAGCCACAATTTCCAAGTTGCTGGGCTTTGTAAGCCTTCCCTCCATGATTCTCTGTGCCTTTTAGCAACTTTTTGTCTGCGGAATTGGGGAAGGAACAGAGATGTGCCCTAGTGCACAGCTGAACCCTGATGCAGAGGACCGCCAACTGGTCTAACCACAGAGCATGCTATAGAAAAAGAAAGCCTGTTTACTTCTGACTATTCAATTCCCAGCAAGAGGGAAGTCACAGGAGGAAGGGAGAAATAGTCATAGATATTTTCCCAAGCTGTATCGACATTTTAAAAGGAAACAAGTGGTCAAGGATACACATCCCCACAGAATGTGCTGCACCACGCCACCAGCAGCACAAAGAGGACGCCTGCAGCCAGCTCTGCGGGTTGTCCCCTTCCCTGCCAGCAGAGATGCTCAGCACCACCACTGAGCTCCTCAAGGTTTGGAGCATTTCTGCACACAAACCAGTGCAGCCTCTAGACTGCTGCAACCCACGACAGCTTTTAATTTCTCTCCGAAGGATATTCCAGCAGTAAAGGAGCAGTACCTGGCAACTGCTGACACCCAACTGCTCCAAAGGGTAGAGAAAGGGGCATCCTGGTACTCCTTACATGCCTTGGGCACCCCTAGCTTGCCCAGAGGGGAGGGATTTAATGGATGAAACTGAAGCATACCGACTCAGTTCTGACTACCCTGAAGCGAGGGGCAGATCCTGAAAGCAGCGAGGACAGGACAGCAGGAGGAAGTCACGACCACAGGGTCAGCCCCCTCCAGGTAACTGCAGTCAGGGCACAGGTGTCTCCGACAAGGAACCAAGTTACACAGACAGTTCAGCTAATGACAGCAGGTCTCCATTTTGGGGAGATCAAAAAAATCCCAGCTACTGAAAAGGCTAGAAAGATAGATAGTGCAGATTTATGTTCCCCGTTCTGCATTATCTTTGCCATGAATAAGTCATCTCCTCGGACAACAATAGGGTGCTCCAGCTGCGGAGCACCAGAGAGGAGTTCAAACGCACCGCGCTGTTACGGCGACTCAAGTTCCAGGAGCAGCACAAAGAGATAACGCTGGAACACGAAGAGAAGACCTGGAGTTGTTATGGAAACCAGATTCTCAAGCTCACACCACTGAATGAGGTCTCTTCCCCTTACATCCCTTGCTGTCAAAAAGCCTGAGATGCACAGGAGCAGCTAATGACCACAGCTCTGCTGCCTCACTTTGCATTTGCTCTCAGGCACTGCTGCTGTTTGCTCCCAGTTAATCCAACCTGGCCCAAGCAGCTCCAGCTGCTGGCGTGTGCTCAGGACTCTGGCAACGCCACAGGACAGAAGGGGCTGGTCCCTTTGGCACTCCTTGCTTGGGAGGGCTGGTGCTGGTAGTGGCAGGTTTAAATCAGAAGAAACAATGCCCACTTTAATACGCACTACTTTACCATCAAACTTTACAGTTTCTTTAAAGTTTCAGAAAATAAAAGCCAGCACCCAAAGGGACAGTAGCAAGACAATATGTTAATAGGCTCAAACCCATGTTTAGCAGCATAAACATATAGGATGGGGATTAGGTACATAACCTGAGCTCTGCATCATCATTTTATACACCCTAGGTTATCTTTTCTGACTTTTCCTGGCCTTCCCTGTAGCAGGCAACTCTCCTACAGTTGGCACTTCCAACTACTTACTCATATCACATTAACTACACAGAGAAGACAAATTCTTGTGTATGCCTGTACCCAAACAGAAAACTGGTATGGCTATGTGCTGATACCCATAGCGAGTAAAGATCGCTCTCACAGAAACAAAACAGGGAGCTGGCTATGTCTCTGCTGTAGCAGTCTGCCAAAGCACTGCCTTCCCCATCAGTTTTAAATCCCTGTTATGCCTGATGAAGGAATTAGGGTAAACCTGACACATGCTTCCTCTGGGATTCCCTGCTTCCTATGCCCCAAAGCCAGCAAGATCAGCAAGCTCATTTTTCCAAGGACTTTCCACCCAAGTTCTCTCCCCTCACATTCTGCCATGGGATAGACAGAAGAACACCACCTATGCTGCCAAAACCCTTGAAGCTACCTGACAAGATACCCCATCAATCTGTGCTGGGTATTAGTTCTGCCCTGACACTACCACTACAGACTCCAACCTACCAAGCCAGGACCTGTCACTTCCCTACCGCTCAGGATCAGACACTTCTAGACCTAAGTCTTTGGACTTGGCTTGGAATTTGGTCCAGCGCTGTCCAGAGCCAAAGGGCCCCCTTTCTCTGAGCAACTTGTTGTATTCTTCCTATCGCACAGCTTCCAACACCAAGCCTAAAGCAGGTGTAGGGAGGTGTGTGTGTACACAGGAGGAAATAGGAGAAAACCAAACATAGGTTGTTCCACCAAAAAAACACTGCTGGGAGACAGAGTGTAGAACACGTTCCGTGTTCCCCTCACCCCTGTGTGAGGGCAGGGATGGGAGGGAGAAACAAGCAGCAGAAATAGGTTTGGTGGCAGCCCCTAGTTCTGCAGCATGCCGTCTGGCTTGCAGGGTAATAGCAGCAACATCTGTTACAGTTAAGAATGCAAAAGAGTTCCTCTGCCATTTTCAGTCACTCAACTTGCCAAAATTTCCCTCTTTAGAGCTGAAGTTTTGTAGCCCTGGCCAGCTTCCAAAAAGAAAAAAAAAAATGCTATTCAAAGAATGTGGCAAAAGTGACTTAACCACTATAGAGCACTATGCGATGCTATTCATCGCTGTTAGCCAAAAAACCCTGACAGAACTGAGCAGCTTTAAAGTCCACGAAGTTCAGGGCTGAGAGTTTAAAAAAAAATGAAATAAAAAAATGCATGTGATAAAGGATTTCCAACGCGTGCCTCTTACCAAGTATTTGCTCGCTATTTCATGTGTGAGGTCTCTGAATTAGCACTAAGCCTCCAGCTTCCATGGGGTTGAAGCTTTGGGAGAGAAGGCCGGTGAGCCTGTAACCCACCCCTACCTGGTGCAATGGCACAGGGCATTTGGCCAACTTACTGCCAAATTACAGTGCATAGGCAATTAGCACAAGAACTTGTGAAAACTTGAACAAATGTAGGGACAAGTTCCAGTAACAGGCCTGAACATCCAAGTCTCTGCAAGCTGGAACCATGTAAAGCACCCAAGCCCCACTGAAGGGAAAACCCAGCCTTGAAGTGAAAGAATGCAAATGCCTTTCTAGAACCTAATACTAGAACCTAGTATTAGAAAAACAGGCATTTTTTTTTTCCAATAAGTAACTCCTACTATGCATGAATCTCTGCAACAAAAAGATGATGCTATGGTACTGCAGAAGTTGCACCAGTGCATATAATGCAGTGGCATTTGGAGCCCATAGGAGAAGTCTCCCATCTGAGATGTGAATACAGAAGGCTCTTTACATTCAGTCAGTGCTCACTCACGAGGCTGACTGCTTTATCAGTGGTGTTATTTTGGTATACAGAAGAGGAGGGACAGAAGGAATTGGTTTTAATTAAATCTCAGGATGAAAAACAATTATTTTTCCTTCAAGACAGGGTAGGTGGGAAAGATGTCTGAAGGTTTTGCAGATCTCCCTTGCGTGATGCTTCAAAGCACTGAGCTAGCAACAAGCTGTTCATTGCAGGCCATGCATTCAGGAGGTTACAGAAAGTATAGGATGGGTGAGCAATGACTTCTAGATGACTTGCACGCTCCTTCAAGAGTCCTGTAATTTCTCCTATACACTGCATAAAGCTGCATAGGTATACGCTACAAGAGAAAGTGTAATACATTAATAAAGAAGCTACAGCATAGATGCTGCTGTAGGTTGGACAGTCTTTTATTGAATCAAAACCTCAAGGTTGGTTTTTGTTTGTTTTTAAAAGGTGGTTACTTGGACCCTACAATGGTCAGGCCACACTTAAAGGTAATAGTGATCCCCATATATAAGCACCAGGGGATCTTTCCAAGGTAACTTTGTCAAATAAAGAGGTAAGTGGGGAAAGGGTGATGAGTGTGCTCTCTGTGACGGACCCTACCTAACTCATCAGACCTGAGAGCAGAGCAGGAAGGCAGGTCAGCTGCCCTCCCAAGGATATACCATGCACACTGCCGCAGCGACTGTCAGATGTGTGCCTCTGCTAACACAGCCCGCAGCAAGGTCTGCCTGAGCACAGGCACTCCCCTATGGACTGCCCTGAGTCTGCGCTTAAGAGCATCCCAAGCTACGACAGAAAATATATCTTGCACTTCACTAAAACACTGCAAAGGGCTATGCTCTGTCTCCTCCAGCTACCAAGCTCCTAAGAAACAGCAGCATTACTCAGCACAGCACAGGAGCCCTCTGAGATTTGTCACCTTGCTTTATATGACTGCTCTGTAACGCTCTCCAAAAGAGCACGGAGAGTAACAAAGTTCAGCTCTTGCAGAGGCTGTAAGCTTGGCAAATGGTCTTGTATGCAGCCTGCAGGGTATGGCGCGTGCACCAGCAAGCCTATTTGTTTTGTGCACGTAGGTATCCCAACTACGTAAAGCCTTCGCTGACTTCCACTGCTTTGCCACACAACAAATCGGGAGGACCACGACCTCATTTTGCATAATGGCTCGATTCAGGTGATCCCAAGAGTCATCCTCGCAGCCATTTAAATCAGTTGCAATACATGGAATTTCAGAGCTATCGTCATTTTTAAAAGTTAAATTTGTGAAGTGAGGCACTGTCGGGAAGTGACAGTGTGACAGCCCCCCTCACACTCCTAACCCAGCCTCCTTTGCACGCACATTTTGAGGCAGTTTTCCTACGCTTCTGCAAACCCACCCCCCCGCAGGACCCTGCCCCATTCAGTCCACAGGATGGCTGCAGCTTGCTGCATGAGCAGCCCTTCAATATCTTCTTCTCCCTTCATTATTCATTGTGTGGCCATACATCTTATTTACCTTACTCTATCTAAGCCGCTCATTGAGCAGGGCAGGAATCCTGCACTAAGAACAGCCTGGGAGCTCTTAAAGCCTACACTAATTCCAGCATCTCCTGACTTCTGCGCATTTCACTCCACTGTTCCTTTAATCCGTGTCTTTTGTGTTGAATTTCATTGCCTCTTTAAAAAACAGAAAAAGTGGATAAACAAAGAAATTCCTTCATGAGCAACACATTGACAGACAGCAATAGAGCATTTGTCTTTTATAAATGTGCAATTTAGAGCTGTGGAAATAATTGATTTTTTGGTTTGCCAGCAAATCAAAATAAGTTATTTTTGGGTTGCCCTAAAAGGCATACAAAAAGCCTAGCTTGAGTTAAAAAGCAAGAAGAATCAGATGAAGCCCCCAAATTAGTTTGTTTGGATGAACTGAAACATTGCATTGGGAATAAATTGCCTTTTTAGAATCTCTAACACTTTCAAAAATAAAGTTTTTGGTCCTTCCTAAATGTTTGGTTTTTTTTTAAACCAACCCCCAAACTTTTACTTTGATCACCTATTTCCCTCAAGTTACTTCCTCCTGCACCTTCTTCTCCACGCCTACCCCAAAGCTATTTTCACAGTTCTAATGCATGTGAGTTTTAACCAAATTCAACTATGTTTTTGTGAAAAGCTTTTCAGAAAAAAAAAAAGGGAGGGGGGGTTGCCCAGCTCCTGCTTTAAAGCAACTGGCTGGGCAAAATCCCCCACTGGTTCTGCTCTCACCTCTTCATTATTATTTATAAACTAAGTGCACTAGCACGGCTACACCTCACGCAGAGTTAATAGTCGAAAGGCCATACGATGCAATGAATTAGTGTGATTACACAGTGGGGTAGGGCTGGGGGCGGAGAGGCAGCAAACCCCAAAGACCAGGCTCTCACAGGACCAGGGCTACGAGCACACAGCTTGTCAGCAAAACAAGGCACTATTTATGATGCAGGAGGACACTAAGCTCAGTAGTGGACACAGGACCCTCTGCATGGAGATGCTACCAGAAGGTGGAAGGAGACTTAAAATAGACAAAATTTCTTCCATGAAAGCAGCAGAGCTTTTTGGACACAAGTCCCATTTCATCTTTGTGTGACTGTTCAGCACTTCAGCAGACACTGCAAACAGGCTGCTACTCTGAGAAGGTTCACCACATTGGAGGTGAGCAAGCACCAACCGTACTCATGGGGCATGGGGTAGCTGGCTGTCCCTCACGAACTTGCTGCCTGTGAACAGCTATAATTATTTACACTGGCATTGCTTTGCCAGCATCCAAACCATCACAAATGCCTAAAAATGGAGCCACGTAAACACACTCCATCCTCTAAATGGAAAGGTGGATCCTGGAGAGAAGACACCACCAACACAGCATCACTGCTCCTGCTCCCAAGCTGACACGCTGGGGTTTCTCTGTACCCCGTAACTCGTGGCCAGGCTCCCAGCTTCCCAGGGCAGAGAGCTGCAGGAATGCCTCCAACCAGCTCCAGCCCAGCTGCGTTCGTATCACAGCAGCAGTATTAAGCTCTGTCAAACCTAAGCTGATCTGTGCAGCTCCCATGTGGTTGCCCTTGCACCTCAGCAACCTGTTTTTTATCTACAGGCAGTGTTGTCTGGGAATGAATTATTCAGCATTAATCGATTTCTTTTTTGGCCAAAGAGAAATATCTTTTATTTACTGTTTATCCGAAACACTGAATCTTCTTGCCAAGGTGCTCCACCACAGATACCAACAAATGCTTTCAGTCAGTCATTTCATCCCTATTTCTCCCTCTTTTTCTTAGGATAATTAACACAACAAAACATCAATAAAAGTGTCAAAGTATTTTGAGGCAAAAAAATACTTATTTTCTGCTTCAGCTTTTTCAGAAAATTTAAATTCTTCAATTTGAGAGAGGGGGCTCGGGGCTAAAATACTTCACAAATCACTTGGGTCAAACAGACTACTCATTTCTGACGAATGAAGTACGCAACCAGAAATCCTCGCCAGCCCTATTTGAAATTTAGCATTTAGAGTGAAAATGCATGTACAACTTCAGTTTTATGCATAGGTGCATGCTTCACCAACAATAAATTGAACAGAACAGGGCACAAAGACACTGTACTAAATTGCATACTGCAGCCTCCAATTTTGTACTCTCAGATATTTATGGGTAGCTGCAGAGTTGTGGGTGCACTCATTTTTCACATGCAAATGGTCATTTGCACATTCAGAAATGCCTGAAAAATTAAAGGCTTGTTTGAGTATTGCTGAAATATAACAACTCCGTCTACTGAATAAAAGTACCGAGGCACCACGGCAGAGGGAGGAAGGAAGTTCAGAAGAAACATTTAAAAGGAAATAGCAAAAGAAACGAAGCTTTTCAAACATTTAGGGCTAAGCACCCCTATGGGTCTGGAAATGTTCCTTCAGTCAGGAATAGCTTCAGAGGCAGAGAGTAGCAAAGTAACGTAACCCAGATGAAAAATCTGGCCTTGGCTTCTCACACGATCTCACAAGACAAGGATGAAGTCACGCAGTCAACTGAACGAAGACCCTTCAACGCATTACACCTCCGTATTAATGAAACTACCAAAACACCACTGGAGGAAACATTTCAGTGCATCAATACACGTGTGCACACAACTATTCTGCAAGCTGGTTTAAGGGAAGGAGAGCAGCCTTTGCTTGCTGCCAGTGATGCTACGCGGAGGTGTATCAATGGAGCGTATGGCCACACGTTCTGGCATTCGTTTCCTCTCTTCCTCCACAGAAAACAGAGGAAAGGGGTGTGAGGCTTCACAAAACAAACAGACACTAGGATCCAAAAAAAGCAGCTGGCACCTCCTTCCAGTTTTGACAAGGAGTGAAGGACTGACAAAGTTGGTGCCTCTCCTCTCCCCAACCCATACACACGAACTCTCTCCAAATGCAAACGCGCTCACACAAGATCCTCAGCTCCTTGCCAGAAGACACGACATCAAATTGACGGAGCTGTGACTGTTTGACATCCACGCTGATAACACAACAGCGCTTTTGAGCAGCGGTTGAACAATAAGCAAGAAATGTGGCTTCCATAAATAGGTGAATTTACAGCTTGCTGTTCAAGAAATAAATAAACCATTACCCACAAAGCATTGTTTCTCTTTGAAGTATGTCACCTGTCACTAAAGGTTAAGTAAGTGGTGGCTGCTCCTGTGAGACTGGCGGGGGTAGGTTGTCGCTTTGCCACTTTTTATGGCTTTTTATGGGGACTCCGCAGTCACAGACCTTCTGCTTTACGGAACAAGGCAGTGCTGACTGGCAAGGAACAGGAAAACAGATAACACGTTGTGTCTGTCATCAGTTCACTGTCCATCGTAATGATTTTGTGATTTCGTGGAGGAAGTGGGCCAAAATACATTAGGCAGCAGTCAGCATGAAATAACAAGCCACCCGTTATGACGGTGATGGGACAGGACTTGAGACATAGCTCAGACCATCTTGTAGGGGAAGCAGGTGCATGCAACCTCAAAGAACAATAGGGAGGCCACAGCTGAAGATTAAAATCTTACTCAGAGCCTCTTAAGCCAATGAAGGAGGAGATACAGCATACTCTTTTCTCTCCTCATCAGTGAAGCCCACCACTAAAGTTTCAGGATGAGGCCACTTTTTCCCTTCTCGCCTCTTCTGGAGGGGAAGAGACCAGTTTAAAACCTTAAGCCATTGGCAGGAGACCATAGTAGGGAGGTTTACTGATGGACTGGGTGCCACCAGAAGAAATGCCAGACATTCAGCGAGCTGAAGTAGTACAGGCTTCCAAAAATAAGAGACAGCACATGAATTTGGTAGCCTTTCATTTCCCACAGAGCCAAGACCCTCAGGCACTGGTGAGGAGCAATAGCAGCCTCATCAGACAGAGGTTCCCTGCTTGCCTTCCCTAGGGAGCACACACACACATTTTCAAAGGGAGAAATTACCGAATGGCAGATGATTTATATGCTTACACAGTCAGGGACTAGTGCCCACACAAGTCTCAAGGCACGAGCACACAAACGTAGTATAAACATTGCCTACCATGCAGTTAGCTTACCAGGCTCACGTGGCTCAGTCGCCTACCTACCCAAAAATCCTCCCAGGAACTAAAAGACAGCAGCAAAAGCTAACGGCTCAGCTCAGCTGGATGCTCATTAGTCCTACAAACACGGCAAAGCGGTCTGTTACCGCTGTTCTGTAGTACCCGTGGTACTACCTTCTCTGGCAGAGGAGCGTTCAGAGGTGGTTTTTCTGCCAAAGCTCAGTGGCATTCCAGCTTTTGCTCTGCGAAACAGCATCTCAGCAAGAGCTCCCGTCCCTCTCTGGACGACTGGTGCAACCCCGGAGAAGAGCTGGCCGCTCTTGTCCTCCACTGAGGAGGAGCTGCTGGAGCTGAGGGTCTGCCCTCCAGATAGCCACAGATGGGCAACACAGCCCCAAGAATGAAAACTTTTTTTTTCAGTCCTCTTCACTCAGCTGTTTTTCAAATTCAAAGCGTCCATATGGCTGATCAGCATGAAGGGCTTGCTGTGAGAGTAAAAGGATTGCCAGCACCCCAGAAGCAGACAGACATTCAATAATAGGAATAGTACTGTGATACCCAACAGCTTCTCCATCCGTTTCCATCTCAAAACCTGATCTCCTCCACTCCGTCAAAACCAGAAGGAAGGAAACCTACAACCCTGATTATATGGGGGAAGGAAGAGGGCTTTGTCCCTATGTGCTGAAGGCACAAACCCCGTTTCCATGTTGCATGGTTCTCAACCCACTGAGCCCCCAGTAGGGCTGGCTGCAAGGACTGGAAGTGAATGGGCACAGGTTTGCCAACCTCTCCATCCCCTATTTTATTTAGAAAGATTTCTAGCTGTATGTAGACAGCCACAGCATGGCATCACAGAGTAGCACTGTGCCTCTCAGAAGCCTGTTCTTAACTGCAAGATTAGTAGTTACTATCCCTTCCCCTGAGGAAACATCTATGAAGTTTAAGGAACCAGACAGAGGACCTGACGTGAGGTTCTCAGACTGATTTTCATGTCTTAAAACTTTTATCAAAGCTCGTAGTGCTCTCAAGTTCAGACAGAAATTAGACAGAACCCGAGTCATTTGCCCTTAAAGAGACCAAGTAATAAGTTATCCAAGCCACAGACAGCATCACCCAAATGCCAAATTACAGGAAAACTCTGTTCTCTCTCAATCACTTTTCACAGGCCAGCGGACAAGGCAGCACAAAAGCATGGCTTTCAGCACAAGCCCTGTTTTCTTAAAGTGATCTGTTCTCTTCCAGCACCACTGGGCTGAAGAGAAACGCGTGCGAGTATCTGGCACCTTTGCTCTCACTTGACAAAGAGAAATCCAGGCACCGGCTTCCCCAGTGCCCCAACAGCCCCACAGGGGTGGGATATTCATTTCCATTCCCGTGCCAGATGACAAGCAAGTTATAAGTTGTGTTCAATCTTACCATCCCTTGTTTATCTACCATGACAGTCTTCTCTGGCTCTTGTGTGGCTAGGAGCCCAGGGGGCACACGTGACCTTTTTCAAGCTGTTCCAAGTTGTCATAAGCTCTTCTGCCCTCCTTTCCTTTTTCCATCATTTTATTCATTTCCTGCCCTTCTCCCTCTCACTCTATCGCTCTAACATCCCTTTATTGCCATCCTCCTAGAACTTGATCTTCTCCTGTCTCTCCATCCATGAATTACAGCCTTAGCTTTGCTCGTTTCCCCCTCTTGTTCCCTTTGATGGTTTCTCTTTTATTTCTCTCCTCCATTTGTTGAGCAGGCCAAGCTTTTACCCAGACACTCCATTAACCCAAGCCTCCTGCCTTGCTGCAGCGCTGAAGACTGATGAAGACTCAGCTCTCCTCACTACCTCCTCCCTCTCTGCTTTTATTTATCTTTGCTCCCTCACACTTTTTACCTCTTCCCCCCTCCTCTTTTCAGGCACATCCTTGTACCTGGTCCTCTCTCTTGATCTACTGTCATTCTGAGCTCCCTGTTTCGCTCATCTTCCCACCCCCTATCAGCACTCTCTGAAAATTAAGGTCAGAGATTAGTCCTTTGCAGCCGCCCTAGTGCTGAGTCGAACCAAACATCACTTACATCCAGAAATTTCCTTTCAGGGCCACCTGGCAGGGTAAACTAAAGCATCTTGCATTTCTTGCCAAGGCCTGAGCTGCTGAACTAGTAGAAAGACAGAATTATTTATAGAGACAGCTTATGGGGATATTATTGAGATGATGGCTCATACCTCAGAGCCAGCCCCTCCAATGTTCCAGGGGGTAATGAATAAGAAACCAGGGGAGAGAGGAGACACAGGACAAATCCTTTAGCTGGGATTTGGCTTCCAACAGTGAGATTTGGTTAATTTTCCCTCACGCGGATAACAAAAAGGACTGAATCTTTGATCTTCAGGAATACAGTAAGCTGCATTTATGGTAAACATGAAAAACATCCAATTCTTTGACTTCCTAGTGTCAGAGCTGTAACTTTACACAATGCTTAGGTAACTCACTAATGAGTGTTGATTCTGGCTTGGTATTTAGTTGCCTTCTTACATAAGAGATGAGAAAATGGACTGACAAGACTCTGCAAGACAGATTTGGATTACAGCATCTCCAATGACTCCATTGCACCAGAGCAGGACCATTTCTGAAGCTGTGTTGTGCAGATGGGCAACATGAAAAAGGCTATCACAGGTGCAAGAACAACGATGGCTGATTCTGCAGAAAGACCTTCACTGGAAGAGAACCTGGCTGCTGACACGAGAACCCACTAAGGTTAGGGAGCTTACTGCAGTTACCTGGTGGGAGGAAAGGCTGAGATGCTATGGGCGTTCACGTCACAGAAAGTAACCTATGAACCATGGATGAAGAGAGCCTATCATCCTATTCAAGCTATGACAAAGTGCATCTCAGTAGCAGGAGGGAGACCGTGAGCTTCGCAGACACCACCAAGACTACTCATTAAAAGCCTTAAACCATGGGTGACAGAACTGGATGAAGCCAAGCTTCTCAAAAATATGTTTGGTGCTGGGTAAAAGCACTGACTGAAGCTTTCACCAGGGCTGGGTATTCTCTTGCAAGTATTCTGCAGCACCCACAACAGCAGAGCTCACTTTGCAGCTTCTCTTCCAGCAGCATTACTTTGAAAAGCTACCTACATGTTTATTTTCATCAAACAAAAGATAGAACATCTTAATCGCCTAACTTTCTGACACTTCTAGTTGAAATCAGCTGGTACGTTCAAGCAGTGAGGCAGAGACACACAGGAACCTGTTTCCTAAGTTTCCTTTTGTTAAGGGCCTAAAAGGCACAGCGCCAAAAATAAGACATATGGAAGGCCAGCTATTGTACCAAATTGAGAAGCAGCACAGAATTCCTAGCAAAAGAATGGGATCATAACTCAACGGGCATTTCTGATTGCAAAACGTAGAGAAATGACAAAAAGGGAAATCAATGGGATATTGTATTACCTGGCTATAAAGTATTCAAGAAGGATAGATTGGGGCCAAGTTTTCTTCTAGCACAGCTCCAATGACTTCAGCAGAGTTATGGCAGTAATGACACTGGTCCCCTAATGCAGAGGCCATTGGGGTAGCAATAGTCTCAACTCATACAGTATCCAGTGACGTTAACATCACTGAAAGCACAGAGTCACAGTTCAGCATCTGTCACGAAGACACAAAGCTGCAAACATTTTAGTTACAATACAAGCTTTGTGTCGAGAAGAAGAGGTACATGTTCCATAAAGGAAATCAAAGAGGAAAGGAGGTCTGATGTAACAGCCACCTGGCCAGTCACAAAAGTTCAAAAGTAGAACTAACAATAATTTGTTTCCTTAAGTGAGAGCTTCTTGAAACTGCCAGTTCTAGGCAGTTTCAAAAAACAAGAGTTGAAAATTGTTTTTCCATTAATTTGGAGAAGTTAAAATAAAGGTAGTTATTGATGAGCTAGTACATTTGATGACTAGAATATCAATCATTTCACATTCCTAAGACCAGCGGTAAGAATTAAATTTAATAGTCTTTTAGATTCATGTGCTACTGCCACTTAATCAGAAATAAGCAAGACAAAATGGACCCCAAACACTTCCATTATGTCCGAAGTGCAATGTAGTGTATGATAACTCTCAAAACTGACTATTTTTTCCTGTGTCTATTACTTGCTTATTTTTTTACAAATCTTTACCAATGTGAAAATTCTCTAAGTAGTAAGGCACATCTAGTCCAAGCTGTAAAATAGCTAGACTCTCCAGAGGTCTCTGATCAAGCTGGGCATGCCTACAGCATAACAGAAAATCAGTTCTCTGCGACAAACAAGAAGCAACACAGCCAAAAAAACAGTTTGAACTGTCCACGCACTAACACCCGCAGCCTAAATTAATTGCAGCCACTTAGGGGAGAGACCTGAGTGTCACTGTGGGCAGCTCAATGAAAATCTCTTATCAACATATACGTGCAGTAGGAGGGTAGGGGGGAAGCAACTTGGTTGACACAGGAACACGAGCTCCTTCCAATAGCATCATATAAATCAGCAGCGTGGTCTCATTTACAACACCACACTAGGTTCCAGCCCTACTTCAAACAATCCCCCACCTATCTCCATGGTACCATACAGCTAAACCATAAGGGTTCAAAGCAGACAGATGAGGCAAGTGCCTGCGCAAGGTCACGGATGCTTCTGAGCACAAAGTTAAGTTTCCAGGGGGATGGAAGATGACTTAGGAAAGCCCTAAGGCCTCGTCTTCAAAGTCAAGCTGAATCTCAAGTCCTAACATTCCTTAAAAAAAGTGACCAAAGATCACAGATGACTTAATAAGGAAGCCAGGGGATCCCACTATTTATTAATGGGACATCAAAGAACAAGTCGTTGGCAGTGGGGTTACACAGGCTGCCCAGACCTACAGCTACAGGAGACTGCCGTGGTGCAGTGCACATCCTGCAGACCTTCACCTTCATTTCCCAGAAACCAAGCACACCTTCACAAAAACTCATCTGCATGGTAGACGGCCTCTGCCTGGTTCCGCTGAGAAAAAGCCACCCGGTTTGAGTCCACATCTTCACCAGCTTGGACAGCATGTGTGAAAAACAGTGGCTTTTCCCACCCAGCCAGCTGCCCCTTGCTTGCCCCTGCCCTTCAGTTTCACATACCAGAACTCGAGCACTGCCACCCTGCCTAAGACTTGCTCGCCAGCTCATCTTGATAAGAACAGGGAAGGCTGGAGGAGCACCAGAGCAATTTGGCAATGCCAAGAGCTCAGATGGACCCAACTCTGACCTGGAGGTCACAGTGAGTCTGAAAAAAAGAAAAAAAGTCAGAAGATAAAGCTCCCATCTTTAAGATGGGGGAACTAACTTCTCCACTTGCCTTCAGTAAGTTTAGAGAGAAGGGAAAAGAAAATATCCTCCTCAGGACTGAAAACCATCTTTTGCCCTCCAGAGTGTAACACGTTTTCAGCACTACTGCATCTTTTTTGTTAGTGATATCATCAGAAGCAGCTTTCCTGCCATAAAAGAAATTGCTGCATCTGTAAGAAATGACGACCATTGAACATTCTTTACAATTTCAGAAAAATCCATCATGTCACCCACGACTGCACTCCAATTATCCAATTAGGAAGGAGGAAGAAGAGCACATGGCTTATTGTGTCCAGCCAGATCTCACAAACATGGCTCAAACTAAATATCGGGTCAGTTGTTTGCAAACTGACAACATATCAACGCCATTCAAAGAAATTCTCTGAATAAACTCAACCAGCCACTAAGTTGAGGGTGAGGAATGATGATCTGCTTCTCAGTGACTCCAGGAGATGAACAGAAAGCTGAATTTTCCAGGCTTCTTTTAAAAGTTGGACTAATTTTCCAGCACCACAAATATATCAATTTAACTTAGCACTGCAGACTACCTTTGAAGTCTAGTGAACAACAACAGGTTCAAATATGGTCAAATTTAAATGAAGACAGGATGCCTCCAGAACTGTCATGATTTTTCACCCCACATCTATTATCTATAAATTGTTTACCCAGTACTCCCCATGTGATCACTGCTGACAATGTAGTTAAGTGCACAATAAAGAACGGAACTGGCTTGAACTAGACAGACTCACTGCGACTGCTTGCACATAACTTTTAAAAGAGTAAGGTAGATTTGTTCTTTCAATTCCTCCAACAAATCCACTGACCCAATCTTTCCCAAGTTTCTCCAATCTTTGTGAGCCCCTGAAGTTTTATCATATATTTTTACCGTTTTCAAGCCATTTTTAAAAATTCAGTATTTTCAAGTATTCAGTATTTTCAAGGCAGGAGACTGAATCTGCACTGAGGACTTCAGTTTTTTGAGACTCAGATGAGCATCCAACACAAAGTTCTGGGAAACTCTTTTAACTTTATGCACTCTTCTCACCTGTTTGTGAGGAATCTTAACAGTATTTTCCCCCAACCCTTATTCACTTCTGAGAAGAGGAAGAAAACTTATTTTTGCAGGAATTACTTCTACTGGAAGAAGGAGATCTGAGGGAAAGCACTAATAAAACAACAGCTCCTCTTCTTTTTCTGGGATACAAGACAGACAAACAGAAGTTCATGACAAAACCCTCTGATGACTAATTCCTTTTGTTGCAATAAATGCTGACAGCTCTCCACCCCCGTGCAGACACACACTTGATTTCATTAGATACCGCTCAGATGTGTATTCTAACTGAATATTTCAGGAAAAATGTACATCCTGCCTGACAAGCAACATGGGAGAAAGCAGAGTATTTCACTGGGCGCACACAGAATGCTGCTTTCTTGTGGTATGGACGGAGTGCATCTACCATTACAGATACCATTACTGCTCCCAGTATAATTTCATTAACTCGGATCACTTGTTGAACTCCCAGCTTCATCTATAACGATGTGTGCACCACTTGCTGATACCCCTTTGCTCTGTGTGAATGCACCACCCACCAGAACACGACAATGCCCTGCACATTTACTCGCCAAACTTCTCACAGATGTCCAAGTCTATTCTGCATTAAAACACAGATCTCAAATGACAGCACAACTCTAATTCTGTCCTGGTGGTTAAAACACACCCTTTACCTTAAAGTATGCAGTTTTTATAGATGAGGTCATTTGTGATTTTGTCTCTCTTCTCCCTGCCCTCATATATACGTCTTTCAAAAATGTGCCTTAAAACTAAAAGGGATCTCATTTTTAAAGAACGAGGGCTCATCTCATTCTGATAATTAAGCTTCTTTACAGGGTCTCAGGGTGGGCAAGCCGGCTCATGGAATGGCCCATAATCACCAGACACTGCTAGAAACCTTGCCTATATTACATGAAACAGCTAGAAATACAAGGAATACAACTAGGAATTCAACCCATAAAGCGTTCTTTGTGTGACTGAGAAGCCTCAGAAGTGCTTTGAAAGGCTTGAAGGAAGAGAAACGATTTTAACAAAAGAACAAAAAAAGAAAACTTGAAAGAGAACAGAAGTTCTGAAGTATGTGGGGGTGGGAAAAGTCTTCAGTGTTAGGAACACCAAAGAGATCTCTAACTCAAAGCTACCAGAATAGCTTAAACAAGCTGAGGTGGCTGTGGCTTGATATTCCTACTTCAGCAGTGACTGGAGTTTGATGCCCAGGGGACTGCACTGTGGATCTAACTGGACTGTCATTTAATTTGCAGAGGCCCCAGTGGATGGTGACTCCCTAGATCCCAGCAAGAGCAGTTCAGTTTCCAGGAGGCTACCGAGCTGTGCTTTCCCTGCCAGTTATGGCACACCACCACCAGCCTCTTCTGAGCTGTGCTGAGCACAGGTGAAAGGACACAGGCAGGAGGAAGAGTCCTACGTATGCCATGCACGAGCTGCCCTTCTGCGCCAGCGACGCAGCTCCCAGATGATCACCAAAGGGCTGAGACGAGAAAGGACCAGCAGTCCCTCCGCCGCAAAGGCGCCACGTCTCCAATTTCCAATCTTCGCCCCGCTCCCCTGGGGGAGTTTATGAGCCATTTTGGTTAGTGAACATTGGCTCCTAAAATTAATGAGCGTGTCTGTTTTCAACATACGGTCAATTGCTGATTGTTCTGATCTGGTGAGCTAGGCTGATGAATATGCACCACCCACAGACAAGAGAGCTGGGCTTTCCTGCTGCATGGGAAGAAAAAGGGAAGAGCAAAAAAACAACAGCAAAACACTAAGCCAAATGCTAAAAGGTACAGCAGCGTGACTCTGCACCCAAAAAAAAAAGGGAAAAGGAAGGTAAACTATAAAAGAAAAAGGTCGTCATCTGCAGCTAAGCTTTTGCTGACAACCTGAATCTGGTCATTTCCCTTTTTTCCATAGCCAGTCCTACAGCCACGGCCTAAACTGAATGCCAAATCACAGCCATGAAGCTCTCCTCCCAGCTCTGCTCACTTGGGGAAACAGGTGACAACATCAAGTTCCCATACGCTGGCCAACTGGTCCTCTTTCTTATAGTGAAATCCTGCCATGCCTTACGCATTCACTTGATGCTGCTAGTTGGCTACCAATTCCCCCGGGAAGTGACTCAGCACAGCTAGGGGCACACGAGCACTTGGCCACTTCACAAAGTGACCACAGGCACCACTTGCACAGTCATGTTGGACAGCAGGTGCACCTAGCCAACCCGAAATGTCAAGTAATAAAAGTTCTGATTAAGAATAAAATAAAAGAGGCCAAGCCCCCCTTGCCAGTCATAAGACATGCTGCCCACCAGCAAATTAAAATTTTTATGCCACTGCATAGATTGTGCGCGCCTGCTATCTACAGCCATGTGTTCACCTCATGAAAAATACATGAAGATCTAAGTGGCATTAATAGTGTTTATGAGCCCATCACCTGGACAGATATTCCCTTTATGATTCTAATGAAATAACACAGAGAGAGAAACACGGAGACCACAACCTTCTTAAAGAAGAAAAACCCTGATCTGTATTCCTGACCCCCCAACATGAATTCTTGATGTCCCAAGATGGAAGAAAAATACACTCTGCCAGGATCGACACATTAGAGAGCCCCCTTCATTTAACAACAAAGCATCTGCCAAGCTTGTTATACATCTGTCATGGATATCAGGCTGGGCTCGCAGGACGAGGAGCTAGGCAGCAAGTGGGAGCAGAAGGAGGGTGGTAAAAGAGGAGGGAAAGGTGGCAAGGGAAATTAAAAGCAGATAGCATTTAAGGGTGGAGGAACAGAGGACAAACAGGAGAAATGGAAACGCAGACAGCAGGAGGGTAAGTTAAAGGGAGGTAAGGGAGAGAGGGTTTGATCGATCGCAGAGTCTGTATTAACTCAGTCACAGGGCTCTGATGATCTCTAAAATGGACTGAGCTCTGCTCTCGTGGTTTATGATACCAGCAGAACCATTTGATTGAATTACAGTTCTTCAATTGATCGCTCCATATCAGTAATCTTTGACTTCTCTACTCGCCAGCCAGCTCTTCTTACAAAGGCTAGCTTTGATGGCAAGGAATGCTTTCCTGACTTTTTTAGCTGGAGCAAATCAGTGTAAGAGTTGAATTGCTTTCGTTGACATTTCACAGGGAGAGCAACACTGCAGGTACCACTGCCAGTCCTCGGTAGCAAGGAAAGGGCAGCAAAGACGAGAAAAACACACTTGGGCATACAACGTGGAACCCTTTGAACTAGGTGGAGATGAAGATTCCTTTCAAAAAAAAACATCCCTGCACCCTCATGCCATGCATCTGTCCTTTTCAGGCTGTCCCACTCACACCCAGCTGTACTGGGCAGGCACTGGGGCTGCCAAGAACCGCTGCCTTGGCCAGAGCACTTCAGTGAGCGGGGAGGACACGCCTGCCTTACAACTTGAGAACAACAGTCCGACCAGCAGGCATCAGCACGGAGCACAGGAAACCATCACTGGCAGGGCTCCGTGATATTAAGGTGCTGCAGAGACAAAGAACAGCCTCTGCCTGAAGGATTTAATAGCCATATGCAAAGTCGGCATTAAAAGGTGGACACAGAGATGGCAAACTACAGAAACCCAGAAAGAACATTGTGAGCAGCTAGAGACTGACTCACTGGTCTGGACGAAGTGCTAATCTAAATCAATCTAATGAAATACAATTAAACCTCTCATTCATTCGTAAACAGAAACCAAATCTGGACTGTTACTTTGAGTTTTAGGCTCAAAGCTTTAAATATTTAGCTTCCTTGTGTTTCTGCCTAGCATACTTGTTGCCTCGCTTCCACGCATTCAAGTCTGGGGCTTTCCTTTTAAAAGCAACACAATAGGAGAAAGAATTCAGAAGGGATTTGAAGGCAGGAAAAAAAGTCAACTTTGCCCACTTTCACTGGGAACTCTAACTTTTCTTCTTTCCAGAGCAGAGGATCAAAGCACAAGGAGAAACATTAAGAAGTCATATATCAACACTGCAAATGCAGAATGAGACAAGTCGGAGACTGCTTCAGCTGCAGCAGGGACTTCAAACTGTCTGAAGTCAGCAGCTCTGAATTAATGGAGGGGGACTGGGGAGGAGAGCGAGAGAAGTGTACTGGACAGCAGCAACTCTTCATCCTACACGCTGACCCTCGGTGGTTACCTGGTAACAGAAGCTGGAAGAATTTTATCATTGGGAAGAGCTCAAAGCCGAGCTAACCCCAGGCCATTTTCAGCTACTTTTGGCCCCTTACCTTCCCAGACTTCCAAGCCTAGTAAGAATAGCTTTTTGTCAGGCCAGAACATTGACTGTGCCGTATCCATCCCCATTTCTAATAGCCAACGAGTGGGCATACAGAGAAAAAGAGGGTTTAAAAAAATCCTGAAGCTTATAATGACAACTCTCAAAACCACAGTCAAATCTTGAGCAACGAAGGGTATCAGAGGGCAGTTCAGACACAAGACACCCCTTTGGACTTGGATCTGTAGCGATGCAACTGTACCGTGAGGCAAAGACAGCGTTTCACTAGAAGTTTGCAGCATATTGGGATAGAGAGAGAGAGAGAAAGACACACACCCACAGCTAGTATATTTCTAACTTCAGTAACTATCTCCTTTTTGGAACTGCCAAGACAAGTGATGCATCGATTTTCCTACAGCTCACCCTGCATGATTGGTATCAAGGCTGCGTAGGCGTCTTGCGAAGCGTTCACAAATTTCTCCGAGAAAGTAAAGACAAAGAAATCCACAACTGTAATCAAATTCGGGGCACTGAGACCAGTATGAAAACTTCTCCATACAGCAGGCTCATTCTCATGCAGCCAGAACAGAAACTAAGCCATTACTGAAATCTCATCTAAAGACCTTTGCGGAAAGCACCTGCAGCACTGTGCTTGGGAAGTAACCTTTGCAGAGGCAGCAGTGGCAGGGCAAGGAAAATTTGCATTTTGGAACTAGACGGAGAATCAGGCTGCAGAGGTGTGATGAAAAAGGGAAAATAAATCCACAGCCGCCCATGGAGGATCCTGCTGAAGCACGGGGCAGGAAGCATACAGGTGTACTGCGGTGGGCTCATGCACTGTCACAGCTTTAGGCTGTAACACTGCATCTGATTTGGCTGACCAACCCCTGCCAGCTCCTGCCTTCTACCTCATACCTGTATTTTAAATCCAGTGAGCAAAAACATACACTATGGACACACAGTTCTGAAGATACAGGCAAAAAGACATGGGTGTCCCACAGTGGGCTCACACTAGGATCCTGCCCCAACAACCCCTTTCTCTCTCTTCCGCAAGGACCTCGCCTCTATTTACAGAATGAGCTGCCCAAGGGAAAAATCAAATTTAGGAACTGCCACCCACTTGTGTTAGCTAACTTATCTCCCAGGGGTAGACCTGTTCCTTATCGGGCATTTTGCAAATGCCATTCTCACCGTCTAAAATCCAGGCCTGGGGGGGAACTGCTTGCCATCACAGAAATCAGCATGAACACAACCCAGGTCCTGCAGCTTCTAAATCAGAGCTGTGTTCCCTCTACCTCTCTGGCATCATCTCCAAACACATTCCTCCTCCCCTCCGATGTTAAGATATAGCAGCTTTATAATGGGTGCAGATGCTGAATTTTTTGCATATGAAGTTTATCATCTAATCACTCACTCGTGGAATAAAGTGCCAAGTAACATTTGAGTAATCAGCCTGAATGTATAAATATCCTATAGTTACACAGTTGTTACAGCATATCATTTCTTAGTTTGCTGCTTTTACAGCCATCATCAGTGGTAAAATCAATCCCATCCCAAACATTAAACGATCTCCACAGAAATGATCTCAGGTGGAAGAAGGAAACTGTTCTTCACACTAAAGAGCAGAAAAGAGCAGGCAAAGATGAACGTGGTAACAAATCGCTACCCCCTTGGGATGCCAGTTCCCCACATCACCTGAAGACACATACCCCAGCCTCTAGCACACCCTGCATGCACACGGATGGCCACATTCCCTCTGCATTTCGGAAGGTAACCCACTAACAACAGGTCCTGTAGCCAACACCTGATCCTCTCACACACTACAAGAATCCTTTGCAGAAGACCTATTTCTAGGCCTTACCCCCAACATGGGTCATGTTTTGGGAACTTAACTGTCTTGCCACCAGAAGGGCAAGGCCATTGCCTTCAGCGAAGCCTGGTGTGATTTCCAATTTCTGAGTACAGAAACACAAAGCTTAAGCACACCAGTAAAACGATTCCCCCTCTCACACGGAACACAACTAGCTGGAGTTAGTAAATCTATGGCCTAACAAATACTGCAGAAAAGATTCTCGTACCAAATCCCAGTGTTTTAGTAACTACCTCCCTTTCTAACTCTGATAGAAAAAAAAAAAAAACAACTCAGAATTCTGGCTTTCGTAAGCTGAAGGGGAGATATAAAAGGGAACATTTTGAGAACTTTGAATCAGCATCTTAAATTATTTAATGGTTTTAAAAATAAAAGTTAAATGTTTACATCTTCTGGAATCAAATGCTTTGCTTCAATTTGTGCAATCAGTTCCCCCCTCCTCTCCCCGGTGCAGCCAAGCGCCCAGAAGGCAGTGCTTTCTGAAGGGGAATTCAGCAAGTTGCTCTCACTTTCCCCATGTCCTCTGTACACCAGATAACCTAGACCCACTTGGTGTCCCAGGATGGCTGTCTGACCAGCGATATGCTGTCGTTTCAACCAGAAGAGACCACAGACAAGTCTTGGGAAACAAACCCCCCTCTGTAGGGGAGCAACAGGAGCACGTGTTCAATAGAAACTTTCCAGTCAGCTCAATCAGTAGCTCTAAAGGAAGATAGATAGAAGCATTTGCTGTTTATCAAGGAAATATCCCCCGTGCATACGAAGAATACTGACAACAGCTCCTTGACCAGTAAATGTGAATTTAACAGAGCAAGACAACAGCTTGAACTCTGGAGACTTCATTATGGAGGTGGTGCTCATACTGAAGTACACTGAGATGCTCTGAATACTTTAATGTTTCAGAGGGACCTGGCTCATTTCTGATAGGGCATGAACTTCCAATAATCTGATAGTTTAGAGAGCATTCATACTCCAGTTGCTTTCTAGGATATCAGCCTCACACATGCTTATTCTGAATCACGTTTTTGCCTGGCAAAAACCCTGCGAGTCCATCATAAGTCCTTGAAAGGTAACTACCCTTGGGATGCTTCTCCTGGCATTCAGTAAGAGTGGAACCAAGGGGCAGATGGATAAAAGAATGGGTAAGGGGGATGTGAGGCAATAGGACAGATTGGGACTGCAACCGCTGCAGTCAGTCTGGACATCCTCAGGCTCCTGGTACTGAGCTAAGCAAATCACAAGGTGCCATGAACTGAGGAGAAGGCTGCTTCATAGCATCCAACATGAGAAATCCCTGCTAGCGAACTGTCAGACGCCAGCAGCCCCAGCATGTCTAACAGCACCAGCACGAAGCGCTGGGACAGCTACTGGCATCTGGCACCGACCACTGCAAGCACTTGCTCATGCGAAACGCGAGCAGCGCGACTAACGAATTCTCGCTGGGACGAGATATCACGCTGTCCCCAGTGGGGGAAACACACGCTGATAAATTGGCTAAAAACACTGGGATTTGCTGGTTCCACGAAAAACACTGGAACGCGAGCTGCCTGCATAATTTAAATAGGCCGTGTAAATAGGTCCTCCTGTCTCAGGCACAAACCACTTCCAGCGAAGGCAGGGATGCAGCCACTGCTCTCCTCTCCCCACTGCCCAGCAGCTGCACAGAATCGAGCACACAAACTCAGAGCAGCTTTGCGAAGCAGCGGTGAGGGAGAGGGCAGTGAGAGAGATCAGCATGCCTGAAGCACTCTTCACTCTCATCAGGCTGCGGTGAAGTGGCCTGGGAGTCACTGATTGCAATCACAGTCCCCCACTGTGCTAGATGGATACTGCAGAGGGCATTTTCCAGCTGGGCTGGGGTAAAAATACAGGAACTGGCCACAGAATGAAGACCCAGAAAAAGAGATGAATTCTGGGAGAGTGGGAAGATGAATGGAGGATGCATCTGTGTTCAAGACAAAATTTACACTACATCACAGGGCACTACGTTCATACACAAAGGGGCCTAAGCAGAGATGTTCTCCAAGCAGCCCCTGTATGATTAAGGCTTACTGGACAGGGGTTTCAGCTCAGGCTGTCCCAAAACACCTTAAAGTTGTTTTTTATTTTTACTTTTTGTCATTTTGTTTTTGAAAAACCCTTCATCTCCTATTCAATCCCTATCAGGACAGAACCAGAGTAAGCCACCATCAATTTCCATCATTAGCTCTTACTGGGAACAACCCATTTCTATAACAAAACATTTATCTGCTTTAGCATCTCAGGGGCCTGACCTAAAGTCACGTTTAATGGAACAGCGTTGCTAATCCTAATTCAGACCAGGCCACGATCAGCCGTGACCATTTCAGAAGGCCTCAGCAGACCTTCTCACTGCCCCCTGCCATATCAATTATTTTGCTGCTACAGGACTAAAAGATAAGCAAAGACTAAGCACCTTCTTACATCAGAGTGGCTAACAGAAATCAAGAATATTAAAGTAAAAATAGATCTACATGGAAAATATACATAACTCTAGCTTACTATATGTTTAGTGAAACTTCCACAAAGTTTTCATATGCAGAAGTGGCTTTAAAGTTCCTTACTAAGCAGTAATTGGGTTTTTGCATCTCCAAGGTCTGACTAGCATAGTACATCCATTCACAGAGGACTTGTTAATGCTCCAGAGAGGGTCTGCAAAATTGTTCAGTGTTTAATATTCCACGACAGCAGGATGGCAAAACGAAATTGCTGCCTTTCACATTGCCCCATCTTTGCTTGCAGGAGCCTTGACCAGGTCCTTGAAGACAACAGGCAAATGCTGAGCTAAGATGCCTGTACGCATTTGTTGTTCACCTGTGCCTCCTCAGGAAGTTGAGCTGAAACAACCCCATGAGAACACCTTATTAAAAAAAGAAGGCCTTTTCTTTACCAAGTCACAGGCAGAATCATACCAGGTGGCAAGCTCCTGTCCATTGGGCAAAGCTTATAAGAGAGGGGCAGTACTATCCTTCCATTTTTAACTCCAACTGCCCAAAATCTAAGATGGTCTCCAGAAGGATGGGAAGGGAGAGCAAGACTGTCCCTCAAACACCGCTCCCTCAAACATACCTGGCCACATTAAGAACAAGAAGCTCAAAGACATGTAATATAACATTAAAGGGGAGGGGAAAAAAGAAGGCAACAAAGCCCCAAGGGAATGCTGTGAGCAGCAGAACTAACGAAGCCTCATTTCCTACAGATTTGCATCTTGTGATTGATTGACTTCGGTGTGTAAGGGAGAGAAAGCACCAGCTGAAACTTTGCCTGCCCTTGGGACATTTATAACAACTCACTCCTGTGGATTTTTGCGTCAAATAAGGTTTGAGTTCATGCTGCAGAGCCTGCTGCCACTGGGGAATTCAGGAGGCCCTACGGGAAGTAATTTCACTTAGATTAGCCCTCACTGCAAAGGGAGGCCATGCGAGTGCGGTGGCAGAGAGGGAAAGGTGCTATTAATTTGCTGACATGACAGAGTCTGAGTCCACAGATGACTTCATCTTGCCTGGTCCGGGCAGAGTTGGAGCCCAGAGAACATAACTACTGTTTTCTCACAAGAAAAGAGGACATTTATGACCAAACAGGCTTGTCAAGTGCCCACAGGCACTACTTCCAAGGAAGTTTTTGCCTGAGCATTTGATGCTGAAATAGCTTTTTGCACCAGAGACACAGTGCTGACAGTTACTTTTTCCTCAGTTGTGTTCAGAGTAGTCTATATAGTAGGAAAACTGAGTCCTGAGTCCTCAAGCAGTGTGGCTACAAAACAGGGGACACCTCCAACTAAAGCTCAAATGCTGAAACCCGAGGCTCTGTCAAATTACCAGAAGCTCCCAGAAGGAGTCGGCTGCACCAGCGTAGGCAGAGATAAGGCTTCTTGCCCTGACAAACACATGAAAGCCCTGCCAAGTGCTGGTCGTTCATAACCACTGCAAGCACGCTGCTGCTGGGACTGCACCGAGCACCAAAAGCTCAGCCGAGTGTCATCTCTTCAGGCTGAACCACCTCTTCTCCGGCTCCGGGGAGCCTGGGGTGTTCTCGCACCTGAAGCAATTTTACAGGAGACAGCAACAAAGTAATTAAATGTTGAATCCTCTGGAAATAGAAGGCTGTGCTTGTCATTTTTAGAGTCCCTCCTGCTAACAGGGAGCAGCATCTCGCTGATGAGTGGCATCTCATGGGCTCAAGGTGACAAACCCGCCTTTCCTCCCAAGTTAATACCCTGCCTCACAATCCTGGAGAGAACTTTTACTGTTTAAGCACTGCACTTAAATATTAGGTAATTAAGTTCCTCTGTCTGAATTGAGCCAACACTGCAGCTGGACGAGAGATGAATAATGAGGCTTATATTTTAGACTCCAAGTGATCAACGCCACTGAACATTTGTGCCCTGGAAAAAGATCAGCCAGGTAATCAAAACACTGCCTGTAAAAAGGAAGGTTTACTCACGTTAAACTTCCACGTCTAACAAATCTTTTCTTCAAAGTCCTGGCAGCCCTGCTTCCCAATTAAAAAACCTTGTCCTATTCTCTCCTTTTGCTATGACTCCTGTACCTCTTATCAGCCCCATCACTCCCTAGAATTAGGAGGTTGCTCCACATCACAATAAGAAAACCCATCCCCATTTGTTTTACAGTAGCAACTAGCTTCCTAGTTTCACCACAAACAGTGCTGCATTTTGTGTCGAGCTGTACAAACACACAGCAGGCACTTCCTGCCCGGATCACGTAACCATATAAATACACATGATAAGGGATGGTGGTATTACATGCCTTCAATCCCGTAAACCATCCACAATCACTTAGGAAGTCCATGGGAGAGCTTAAAATTGCTCTCGAGTTCCAACCCACTGCGTTGAACATTAATCCCCACTTTACCTGCCCTCTTTGGATTCACAAGAACGCCTCTACTACCAAGAGCACCTCCACTAGGAGGAAAGTATCTCTACTACCAAGGCAGGCAGCCACCAATAATACCCTTCTTTTACACTTTCTCCTCAGACCCTTTGGCATGCATGAGTATTAAGTTTTCATGCAAGACTTTCATCTCTTTCATACCGCCAAACGTTATGTGCAACACGAAGTAGTATAAAACAAATACTCTTCGTACTTCAGAAAAAATTAGGCAGGCAGGCCTCAAAAGCTGAGCAGGTTAAGCAGAGCTCCTGCACTCTGAGGGTGAGACCAACATAAATACTACGGTCAGGCTAAAACTTATAAAATAATTCAGACTTTATGTTGCAATTATTTATGCAAAACAAACAGCACAAGAATAGTATATGTGATTAAATACAACATTCTTCTTCTCTTACATACGTTGTGTGCTTAATATACACACACATTCTTAAATCAAATATGAGATTATACAAGTAGCTCCATGAGCCATAGAAGTAATGAGGCTCTTTTCTCTACAGCTGTCTGCCTCATGGCTGCGCAGCTCCAATGGCTGTGCCAAGGAAAGCTTCCTCCACCACAGACACATTCCTGGGGCTCTCTTGGATAAGCTGTGGGGTTTAATAAAGAGCCGGCTTCATGATACGCTTTCTCCCTCAGCCAGATCAAGCCAATGGGCTTGTTCCCCTACACTCAGGTGGCTATTTTCACAAATCACTTGGAAAACAAGCCTTGCCATCTGAAATAGCTGGTAAGACCTAGAGCTACATCTAGCAGGAAGAGAACGCAAAAAAAAAAAAAGAGCATGCACAAAGACCACAAGTGACTTTTGCTTTCTCCCCCTCCCATATTTCAGTAGCAAGGTGACAGCACTACCAGCATGCAGCTGGTAGCATGACAAGCACCACTGCAAATGACATCCTAAACACTGTTTGCTCCAATTATGCAAGCAGGAACATACCATTCTGTATTTAACTACAGCCCTCGTGCTACTGCAGTTCAGTAGTAGAGAAGAGCAGCAGCTGGTCAGTTTATAGCAGTCAAAGTGGTACCAGAAGGACCTGTGACTGTTAGCTGGGCAGAGAAAAGCAGGGTGGGCATGCTTTCTCTTCTTTCCCAATCCGCCAGATTGCACAACTGTGTTATTAACCTTTTGCCCAGTGATCATCAGGTCTTTCAACACCAGAATGAGCAGAAAACCCTGTTTCTAGATGATGAGGTGGTAAGTGCAACATGTATGTACTGGGATTAGGCAGAGAAGAGTTGCAAAGAATAGTTGTTTTTCTTTTATTGTCTGCTTTGTAAGACATAAAAAGCAAAAATAGCAGATTCCATAACCTTAAAAACTTCCATAAAGATACATGCTGATGTCTCAGAAAATTGCCAGGAAGCCTGCAGCCCACCAGGTTTCAGAGAGGCTTGCTAGCCAGACCTTCTGCACAGTAACGTGAGTATAAAGTGGCAGATGTAGCACAGCGCCGAGCATTCAGGGCACTAGTGCCGATTCTACTGCGAGCACATTAAGCCAGTCATTTTACCTTTCTGTCTCAATTTCTTTATCTGTGAAATGGAAATGCTGATACTTAAGTAGAGGAATTCAAATGAAGAAGTACATTCAGGCAGGCTCCAAAACGCAACAGTGCTGATTGTCAAAGACCTGAGACAGCCAAAAATAGCTGCAAGAATATTTCACCTACATCCTTATTAGACTATTTATTCCCAGAGGTGAGAGATACTAACAACCCAGCACCTCTTGCAGGTTTAGTCCAACACATTAGAGAGAATTCAAGGCAGGCAAGGCCAAGCTGTCATCACTGGAGACCTACTCATTCCCCTCACATCTTGACATTCTTTTAAGCATGGCTTGGAGCATTTACCCCAAAAATTTCAGCACGCATGCTTCTCCAGAAGCTTGCTAACAGAGAAGATTTCTTCTTAATTCACAATCTTACCACAGTTTTATACTAGTTCATTCCCTGTTTTTCTTGAGCCAACATTGTTCCTCAGCTTAAATATTCCTTTTCCCTTCCCACTCTATCTCAGTGTATTTACAGAAGTCACTGCTCCTCTTGCATCTCAATTCAGTAGGCCAAACAAACCCAGCCTCTGCTGCGTCCATGTTTCTACAGAGGGCTCATACTGAATCTCTTTTGAGAGAGTTATAAGAGATTCAGCGCTGCCTTTCCACTGTTATCATCCCATTACTTATTAGGTTTGTGTTACACTGAACAGGAGCATGTGGTGGGTGGGCGCTGCGTGATCATCAGAAAGAGGAAAACAGCACATGAAACAAGAGGTTGCAGAAGTAGTGTCTCTTATAGAGTACACTACTGTGTGCTGTTTATTATTGCTATTAGGGCAGAGGTGGCCAGAATGCAGAAAACATCTCTCTTTGCATAAAAACACCAGTAGAGACTCAGAGCAGGTTCATGTAAGCTACAAAATGCAGCCACACCAAGGATCTGACATGAGCTACATCCTGCCTAAACAGAAGCCAAGTGACCAGCTCCAGCTTTCAGACATCTTTCTGCTGTGACAATGGGGGAGAAGCCTCAACTACACTCAGCTATTTCAAGTCTTTAATCCACATACACAGCCCAGGGCACACTACCTTTAGATGTAAAAATGGGGTGGGGGACAGGGAGAGAGAAAACAGTGAACACTGAGTTCAGGAATTACAGCCCAGAGAAAAAGAGGAGACCCACAAACCAAGTGCCTGCTCTCTGCACGTAACAGAAGGCACCGTGCATTAACAGCAAGGCCCAGCTCCAGAGCCCCCAGCTTGCTGGAGCCTTGCTGCCATTCTGACCATCACACCAGGTTCACTGCGTCCCCAGCGGCTACACCAGGCACATCCCACAACATCTGCCGCTGCTGTAATGGCAGCGGCCGCAGAATGTAATGAGCCCCTGCACAGCTCCAGGAAGCAGCTGGCAAGCCCCCTTACCCACACAGGAGCTCTGTGCCTGCATCCACCTGCTCCCCCATCAAGGGCTCAGCCCCAGGCACAGTACCACCACCACTCCTGATCTGCAGCTCCTCCTTTCCACCCTCATTAGGTGGGACTGAGAAACATGATGCAGCCCCTATTGCCATCCTGTGCCCAGAAATTCAAACTTCATTTTATCTCGCCTTATAACATCTACAGCACACAGGAACTGCAAGAGACCAGTACTTTTTTCAGAGGTCTTGCTGTGCTGGCTGTCTCTCTCAGTCAGCCAGCTTCACTAAGGTATCAGAAAAGGATGTGCAAACATCCCAAGCAGGCAATTATAGGATGACTAGTCCATGTTTAAAAAGTTCCTTCCTAATCCTGTCAGATGCTGCTTGGCTTAAGCCCTGAAGCTCTAAGATGTATTGATCACCATCTCCTTTTATCCTGCACAACAGAACTGTGTTTATTCTCAAATTCCTTGGCCAACCCTAATCCCACTCACTTGACAACCCAAGTGATCTCTCGTGGCACTGAGCTCTGCTGCCCTAGTTAGGAAGAGCATGCATATGCAACTCTTTGTTTCAGGCAACTATTAGCTTTCCAGGAAAACACGGACAAAACATGTACCCAGTAGCCTCCGCTCTATGCCAGAGTTCATCAAATGCATGTGTATGCACAAACCAACAAACCCTGCAAAAGCTAAGGCTTTGCAGACACTCAGAATTACGAGAAAAATCCCATCCTGCTTTCTTGACATACACCAGATGCTACTGAAGGGGCAGCAAGATGCCCATTTATACCTTTTCCACCTGTACTAAGACTATTTATATTTAGGAAATTCAGAGAAGTGAAGCTATTCAGGAGGATCTAAGCTCATACATTCCTCAGGAGAAGGTTAATTACCACCAGAATACAGCTGCATTACACCACACGAGCCTCACACTTTTCATTCTTTGCAGGGCACCCAAAACAAAATAATATACTTCTGGATAAGGAGACATGTCCAACATGTCCTCCCCAACCCTCTTAATCTCACAACCTAAATATGTGTGGTCAGATTTCAGTTTCAAAACACTTCTTCATCCAGCCAAACTAAGATAACTAATTTTCCCCACATCCTTGCAATTATTTCCACAATACTGTTCTGCACCCACCGTTGTTTGACTTACCTTTGGTACGGCCTTCCACATACAGCAGTATTGGGCTGGAAGCATCCTGTTAAGTTCTCCCATCCAGTGCCAGGACTGTAGTTGGACTTGTTGCTTTACCCAAATACTCACGCTTTCAGACCATTTTGATGGTCTTGCTTAACCCTTTGCATAACACAGGCTGGGGGGTTTCACTTAGCACTTCCCCTAGCAGCCCATAATGTGCCTGAGCACCTCTTGAAAGAGGCCAGTCTCAGAGTTTCAAAACCCATCTCAATCCTCTATAACTTTCACAGGATACAGCAATCAGTATTATTCCAGTCAAGTGCGTACTATTGATTTATACAGTAGTATGATAAGATTGTCAATGTTTTCTATTCCAACCTTCATGCATCCTCACCCTTTTTAATTTTTTCTTTTTGAAGGGGAAGAATGGAATAAAGCGAAATCACTGCTAGGTATTGAGCAGAGGGTTTCGGTGCAAAGACCTCAAGTCTCTTCCCCGTTACTGATTACAGTTAATCAAGAACCCAGCAATGTGTGTGAGCAGTCCGAATTATCTCCAGGAGGAGGGGGGTATAAGCCACGAGCACCTCAAATATATACACCAAAGGCTGAGGTCTCCACCACTGCCTGTTGAGGCCAGGAGCCATTTTCCCTTGGTGTCCCCTTCACTGCAGTCCCTTCTCATCACGCCTGTGACTCCATCTTTTCCACATGGACAGTCCATCTGCCACCCTGCCAGCCCCAGGGGTGGTCACAGCCACCCCACAGCTTGAGGGGACGATGGTGGCTGGCTACTTCCACCACAGGCCAGGCCCCACCAGCTGCAGGCACTTTCCTCATAGTCGCCCTGCTCAGCCCTCATGGGGTAAGTCCAAGACCGATGGTCCTGCAGAGGTGCTCAGGGAACCCCTCTTTGTTTTACGAGGTTGAAAACTGACCGTCTCATTCCAGCGTTTGTGCTCTGTCCTTCAAGCCATGTCCCGACTTCTGACGGCATGTTGCCACTCACCCAGCAGCTGCACTGTTTCCCTCGTGGACTCTCGTGGGGACTTTAGTCACCAGACCTTCCTCACTGGGCAGGAAAACCCTCCAGAGCAGTTTCCCTCTCCATGTCTGCTGCCAAGGAAGGAAATCCCAGGAGAGAAGGAGACCATCTTCAGCCAGGGCTTGGTTGTTAAACGTAGGCCTCATAGTGCAGGTAACAAACTCATAGCAGGAACATAAAGATCCCTCCAACACTACAAGTCCTGGCTTCTTGCAGCAGCACTCTGAGAGTGCCTCTTTCTTCCCTTCCTTTGTTATCCCTGAGTGCCTCCACCTGTCACCCCCAAAATGGGCCTGCTCAGCTCTCAGCCCAACAGATCACCCAGCCACACTGCCCGCCTCAGGGCAGGGCTAGGAGAGCTGCAGCTGGGGCCTCCCTCCGACGACTGGAGGAGACGAGGAGGGGGGGAGGACTGGCTCAGCTCTGACTCCCCGTCCCTTTTATAAAGCCAGACACTGTTTCATCATCGCTTACGCAATCGCTATCTCACAAACGTTGCTAAGAGGGTACAAGTTTGGATACCTGAGACCTTTCAGAGCAGAGGCCTGGCAGTACCCGCAACGATCACAGACCCCGCTGCACCGCTCCAGTCATTTTCAGCTTAAGGGCAGTCCTCTGTGTCTGAAGCTGCTACTTTTTGAACAGGGTATCTGTTAAAAGGCAGCACGGCAGCTGGGTTCACCAGCACACAGCAAAGGGTGCTGTGAAACACCTACAAGCCATAGCATCACACCAGGAAACTGCCAGGAAAGGGTGGCTCTGGAGCAGCATGATAATGCAGAGACAGTACCACTGGAAAACCAGGGCACCTCCGTGCACCTTCCTCATGCTAGCAGAAAAGCACTTCCCAGCCTGCAGCTCCTTGTTCTGCGGAGGTGAAACCCATGTTTGCCGTGACTGCCTTCAGACAGCTGACCTTCAGTCTCCGTGTGCCCTGACTCCTTTCTCAGGACGAATCATTTCTCCTTGAGGCACTGACTTCCCATTTCTACACCCTTTGCTGTCCCTCTTTGACCATGCTGTCTCTTTAGACTGTAGGGGTGGGAAAATGCCTTCCTTTCGCAGAGGAACACACATCAGCTCACATGAAGGAGCCTTGATCTCAGTATGACTGTAGCATGCAGTCAGAGCAGGATACCGCTGGGGCACCCTCAGTGGATGTGTTTCAGAGCTGAAGACCCCTGAGCACAATAAAAAAAAGGACAATGCAGCCAAAGGAGGGAAGATGTGCACCTGACTTAGGATGTTCACCTCTTTACACTCCCCGAAGAGTCAGTGATGAGAGGCAGAGAGCTCTATCTCCAGAGAGAAATTCAGCACATCTGTCTTTCTCTGCATTGACTGTACAGTGAATTAAGACAGACTCTCCTTTTAACACTGGCTAATTTAACTTAGATGCTCTGAGTTAGGCAGTGTAAATACAGCTTCCTCTTTCTTTCCCTTCCTCAATAATTTCATATTGTCATTTAAATACCAGAGAAATCACATGGAAAGTTGGGTAGGGAGAGTGCATTGGAGTCACTGCCATCTGCCTGAGCATACAGCTGGGGATATTAACAATCATTTCTTCCATTGGAGCTCGAGGGATAAAAAAAAAGAAAGAAAGAAAAAAAAAAAAACAAGAAAAAAAAAGTGTTTTGTAGCTTCCTGTTTGAATTAATCTCCTCTGACAACTGCTGATTTGGGTTTGTGATTCGATCTTCCATATGTCTAGCTCTATTGGTCAATTAAGTGCAGGGGGCGATTGGGAGAAGCAGTGATGCTCAGACTGATTATAAGAGGAAGCATCACGCAGTACGTAGAACATGCAAAGCTGGCTGGCGCACTCAGCATTAACACGGCCAAGCTGAGCATGAGGTAGCTGCTGCTTCTGCTGCCTTTCAGGTCAAGGAGATTCTTCTTGGCTCGTATGGAGACAAGACACAGCTGCCTGACTGCTGACCATTTGTAAGCAAGGGGCACCACTGCAGGGAGGGAGGGAGCAAACAAGCACAAGGAATTGAGGGGAGCACCGCATCAAAAATAAATATGAGTACAGATACACGAGTAGCTTCTTCCATTATCCATTGCTGTAGACAGACAGACACAATATAAGCCAGAAAGGTTAGGAGGAGGGACCAGCTAAAAAAATGAGAATCAACTTAGAATAATCCAGGCTAGTACATAAGGAACAATGAATGGAAACCAGGGTATTAAGAGAGGCGGATTTAGAAAACAGTGGTGAGGGAGATGAACAGCCTGTGGGAGACAGTGGACAGCAAGTTAAGCTACAGATCTCCAATGCTCTATAGCACCAGCAGAAAAAAAAAATAAAATAAAATAAAATAGTTATCATAATGCTGTGCTTCATCTGCAGAGAAATCATGACAGAAAGCGAGGAGGTACTGGCCCCTGCATAGATCTGGCAGGACAGCACCTGGAATGCTGCCCTCAATTCTGGGCAACATGTATTTACAAAAGATGTTGATGAGCACAGGGAATACAGAGAAGAGCAGAAAAAAAAATTATTAAGGGTCTGAAAGCACTGACATATGAGAAGAGATTAAAATAATTAAATATGTATTGCTTGGCAAGGGGTAAGATTAACCGTCTACAAGTGTGTAAATACCAAGAAGGTAGAGGAATTGTATTAAGGAGTATAAATATAAGTGTAATAGAGCAAAAGTAAACACAGGCTCAATATTAAAAAAAAAAAAATCCTTAGCCCTGAGATTTTTTTAAACTCTCCTTGGGAAGGTGAAGCTTATTGCTTGCAGCAGCTGCAGTGGCATGAAGAGAACAGGGTTGCAGTCATGCCTGAGTGGCAAGTCTTCACAGAAACAGGCCCAGAGAAGAAGGTAAAATCTCACACATGAATAGGAACAGCCCGAACTGGCCTGCAGACAGCTCAGCAGAAGCCAGGGCTGTGGCACACCGACTGGGCCAGCTGCCGTAGCAGAAGGTAGCATGGAAAGGGAATGGAGACGGAGCTTTTCCTTCAAAGGGCACCCAAAAGACACTTTTTTTGGGTGCAGGAACTGGGGTGAGCTTCTAGCCGTCTTCTTCCATCGCTACACCCTCTCCTCCCGTTTTTGCCAGCTAAACCAGGAATGCAGCAGGGTGTTGTCTCCCTGCCAGTAGGGTCTGCAAGGGCGTCTCCCACATCAGCTTGCTGCGCTGTCAGAGAGCAGCAGCACAGCCCCGCGCCAAGGAGCCATCAGCAGAGGGTGCGTTCTGCGGCGCCGTCAGAAGCGCTGCTGGCACTGCTGCAGCAAGCTCTCCAAAATTGGCCTTGTCACTTTAAATACATTAGACAATAAATCATCCCTCTGAGACATCCCCAAAGGAAAAACAGGGGGAAAAAATAGCACTTAAAAGCCCTTTTCTATTACAAAGCCTCTGGGGAGCTTTTAAACTTGGAGAGTTTTTTAAGTGAATTTTATGCCTTTTTTTCCCCTTTGCCTGCCTTTATTATCAGTTGCTAACATTAGCCTTGCCTTCCCATGACAAAACTGTCATTCAGACTCCTTTCTTTTGCTTGTCTCAAGTTTCTCCCCCCGCCCCCTTCCACTTACATGTACACACACAAACACCCATAATGTCCATCTAACAGCCTCTTTCCTGTTCAGCATCTCCTGAAATGAAATTACTCTTTGCCAGTATTCCTTTCCTTCCTGTGATTTTCTGAGTAGCTGCAAATCTTGTCACTGTTAGGAGGGAGGACAGGAGAGCATCCACCTTGGAAAGATTTTCTCAAAAGCCACTTTTTTTGCCCCATCAGAAACTTTCTTCACACTTCTCCTGTTTTAGCACTGGTATTTCAAAAGTGAAGCAAAATCAAGGTAATACAGATAGATGGCTGTTTTATACCTGATACAGATGTGCAGAGCAGTGTTTTATGGCTGCAAGGAAGTCTGAAAGCTCAGAGATGAGTGTATTTAGGAGGGCTACGTAAATTTTGCAGCTCAAGCCTATTTTTACAAAGCATTCTGGTGAGTTTCTGTCCACACAGAAGTTATTCCTTCACTCTTCCCTTAGGAGTCATCAGGCACTGCTGACCTAAAAGAGCATTATTTGGTCCCTCCAGTACAGCTCTCCGGTACCAGTTTTTCCCACCTACAGAATCATATTTCCTCAGTTTTCCAGCACTCAGAAACTCAGAAAATCAAGTGTGGCTATGCAACCAGCTCTTCCATGAAACGCTTAAATTGTTCTTCTCTTTTTTTTTTTTTTTTTTGGCCTTACAAGCTTTATCCTGAAAACCTTGAGGAACATGTCAAGTCTAGCTGCATACTTTTCTAAAGCTAAGTGGGAGAAGTTGGTAGCACTTTCTAGTTAAACACAAGGAATTTACATATTCATTCACAGATGTGGATTGTGCACTGGGGTGGAAAGAGGGAATATAAGATAAGTGAGGGAAATTCTCAGGGACTTGCAACTCTGTGAAACAACCAAATGATTTTACACAGGCACCCTGCTGGGAACCAAAATACACTTGCCAACATCCAGCTATCATAAAGCAACTCTGAACACCACAGCTGACCTATAAAGAGTCCTGCACAGCCGCTACGAGTTAATTCTGTTGCATGGCACTTAGCACTGTTACTCAGCCAATTTCCCACCAGGCTGGCCAGTTATACTCTAGCATGCGAGGACCTTGTCAGAGGAACACAAAACACGCTGGCACAAGCAGCAGCAGTTATTTCAATGGGACCGTTCTTTGCTTTCTTTTATTTTTGTTCCTACCCATGTAAGCACACAGTGACCTTGTGGTCTACAGTTCTTCACTGCTGCCACCCAAGTGCTAACATTGCCATGGCCCGAAACACGACTTCTAGGGAAGTACAGCGTAACCTTCTAGAAGATAGCAGGCTGATTACAACCATCCCACCACAGCACTTTTCTAAATAGCACAAAATACAGTATTTTTTATCACCAGATCCTGATGGTTGGGGCAGCAGAACCAAACACACTTGACAGCTCTGTGCTTTGCGCATAGGGTGTGTTGGATTTGCCTTGGATGGCGGACAAAGAAAAAAAGGATCAGGAGTCACAACAATTAGTTCAGCCTAAAGAACCAAAGGCTCTGGGGACACCTTAGAGCAGCTATCCAAAACTTAAAGGGGGCCTACAGGAAAGCTGGGGAGGGACTCTTTGTCAGGGGATGTAGGGATAGGGCAAGAAGTAACAGTTTTAAACTAAAAGAAGGTAGGTTTATATGAGATATTAGGAAGAAATTCTTTACTGTGAGAGCGGTGAGGCACTGGCACAGGTTGCCCAGAAAAGCTGCGGATGCCCCATCCCTGGAAGTGTTTAAGGCCAGGCTGGATGGGGCTTTGGGCAGCCTGGTCTGGTGGGAAGTGTCCCTGCCCATGGCAGGGCGGCTGGAATTAGATGGACTTTAAGGTCCCTTCCAACCCAAACCATCCTGTGATTTTGTGACCTTGTGATAAACTGGGCAGACTGAAAGATGGAGCAGAGAAAAAGAAAAAGGAGATGCCAAGAGAAATAAAGACCAATTTTCATACCTTTTCACTTCCTGATCCCCTTGAAGGTCAATACCAATGTCTAGAAGTTGATGGGCATCCTCCTCACCTCTGACCAATGCCTCTCCTGCTCCTCAGTCCCACCACAGCCACAGCCCGAGTTACCAAATATCATCCCTACCACGGCCAGGGAAAGGCTTGTGGGAGACACGGAGGACCGAAGGCTGCATGGAAGGAAATGCCACGTCCCAGGCACTGGTCCAGGGAAGCGGGAGGTGGGGGTGGAAATGAAAGGTCTATGTTCTTCCTAATCATTTCCGCCACGATAAGGGAGAGAGTGTGACACACACTACTGGATCGCGGCCATTAGGAATGAGCCGTTGGCGGCTGGCAAATTGTAAATTAGAGAGCCAGAGTGAGAAGAAAGAAAATCAAAGGGGGGACGAGGTCGTGTTTTATTTCACTTGTAGCGCTTTTCAAATTCAGCCCTAACCAAACCTGATTAAAGTAAATCCCTTTTTTACGGCCTGTGGAGTCTATAAGATTATGGTGTTAATGGAAGTGTGATTCGATCCGTCAGTAATGGTGCATGTCGGGGCCCAGGCGCCTCAGACAAGTCCATTTTTTAGGACGTATTTATTGTTTTTTCTTTTTTTTTTTTTTTCCTTCTCCTTTCTGTTCTCTGCATTGCGGGGTTTAATTGAACAGTTTAAAGTGATTCTTCTTCAAGGCCCATTAATTGATTTTATTTGTGTATTCTCCAGGGGTCAAGGGGAAAATATAGAAGAAAACATAAGCTTCAGGTCTGAGTTTGTCACAGCTCCCACCTTTCCACAAACATAAAGCACATTTCATCTTCCTTATCATTTCAGATCTCTTCTCGCCCTTTCTCCCTACCACTAGTGCTCTTACATTAGTCCCTCTGCTTGTCCTTTTCCACTCCTTATAGCTCAAATTTCCAGTCTCTATTGGGAGCACATGGCAGTAACATTCTCCTTCTCTTTTCCTGCACAACAGATACCATATTGGTATTAAAACACCTCTTTGCTTTTAGGGACTGTACATGGCCTTCCTTGCCCTAAGCTGAGCAGAGGGGTGGGACCTGGGTTACACATATTTTTAAACCAGTGCTCCTCAAAGCTCAGGTCATTTCCTCTACATCTCGGAGCTATTTTCGTGAGTTTCTCAGAAGACACTTCCAGAGCAGTTTGCCTCTCTTACACTGCTAGCCCAACAGGGCATGTGAGCCTCTGTGAGACAACAACAACAACAACAACAAAAAACAAAACAAAAAAAAAAACCACATCTTTCCACTACAGGGTTTGCAAGGGGTCACCATTTTCTCCTTGACCCCTCCAATGCTCAGTGTAAGTTAACCCTCTGCTCCAAACAGGTGTCAAGCTGACACCTAAGCTTCATGTGCTGCAGAAACTCCAATGTCATTTGTTTCCTTCAGCTCCCAGCTCCATTCCCTAAAGTCAGCCCCAAAGGATTTTTTTTCTGATTCACCTTGCTGAAGCCCTCACTCTCCTCTTTCATGCCGTTCTCTTGCAGAACTACATTTCTTTTAATAGAGTTTTCAAAACACAAGGGTTTTCTTTTTATTATTATTTTTAAATCACAAAATGCACCAGGGAAGTTTTTGTCCTCCCACGCATCACATTCAGATCCTTCTCACAAACTGTTTAAATTAATGCAAGGCAAAAGACACTTTTCTTCCCATCCTCTGATTGACATGGTCCGGGTGAGAGCTCATTGTCACAGCTAGGGAATTTCTCTGGGAATGCAGCCTTCCCAATGGTTTCATGCAATCCTGACCCCTCAGGGGTCAATTTTTTGAAATTCAGCATCACTTAAATACTGGATGGGACCAAATCCAACACAAAGCTCTTACCGGTAGACCTCTTATTCTGCCTGTTCCCATCTGCAGAAAAAAAAAATTCTCTCTATACTAGAGTTGATGGAGAAGCTATGGAGGCAGAATGTAATTACCCAAGAGAGGAAGTTCGCCTTACTCCCTTTACTCTTATGACAAGAACTATGGCAACTTTAAGCAGGCAGAATTTCAGATTTATGTCTGAAACCATGGCAAGGGAGGATTCACTAACATCGTGCAGGGGAAGAGGTTATGGTAAAGGCAAAAGAAGAGCTCCCCCTGCTAACTCATCAGCACTTTTCCGCCCTAACCTAAGCTTTCCATGGAAGGTTGAAAATTCAAATCCTGAGTAAGCTCTGTCTATACTGAGCTCTTAAGCTCTGGCCAGAACATACGTACCCAGGGATGCACTCAGACCCATGGCATTTCCCAGGATCACAGTTCATTGATGAACACGTACATGCTCTATTGGCAACAAGGAGACATTAGTGTGGGGTGAATATTTTCAGTCTGTTACTCCTAGGAAACACATCAGCATGGTATGGTCTTCTCCCGTTATTGTCAACTTCCAGCTCCAGCTTTACAAGTGCATTTGGAATCGCCACCTTTTCCTTTCAAAATTATTCCACTAGTCTCTTCCTTGCTCTGCCAAGACATGCTCTGCTGAGAGACCTCCGATGTCTCTGCTGAGATATGCTGCATATATATATATGCATATGATGCATATTTATGCTGCATATAATCTCCGCCTTGTGATTAGCTTCTTCTGGAGCAAACAGGGCCGTCTCATCTTCTTAAAGGTTAGTAAGACAGTATCCTTTTAATAGGAACTCCCTACGTTTTTCTAAGGATGATGATTTTTGAAATAAAGAAAAAAATATTCTCTTTAGAGCACCTCTAGCTCTCAAGACAGACTGTCATCCAGACTGGCACCATTAGCTAGCATTTCCACTCTAACAGCTGCATTTTCAGGTTCCTGTCTGCAGAGTTGTATATCCTCTGTAAAGAGTTCCACACTGTAGCTGTCAGCCCTGGACAGTAATCTTCTAAACTTTCAGTTACGGCCACACTCTGTCAAACAGGATTCAATTAAAATTTCCTCTGTGCATACCAACGCAAATATACAACTCCCTTCTCCCCACATTTGCGTGTCAAGGTTGAACACCCTACAAGCCCATTATCATCTGAATTCAAAGAATCCATCTCCTCCTCAAGATTTTTCTTCCTGATCCATCCTGATGTCCCTGAACAGGCTATCTACCCTTTGTGTTTCAGCTAAAATTTCATTTCAGTATAACCTTGACCTGCCTATGCTACCAGAGCAAAAGATCTCCTCCTCCTAATTGTTCACCCTCCCCCATATACGTATGAAACTCAGTGTCCTCCCTTAGCTAATATAATACAAAGGAATCAATCTGTCAGGCACACATACCCGTGCAGCCTCAGCAAATTAACCTTGCAGAGTAATTAGGGCAAGTGCCATGGTGTTGGTATCTTGGCCTCATTTTGCTGCTCTAAGCATTGGAAAACTACCACGGCACAGCTAACAGTTAATAAGAATAAAGCTAATCGAGTTCTTCTTTGCATCTGTGGTGGACTGTAAGGGTGTATGGCAGCATCTGAATGTCCCCATCGTTACAGCTTTCACAGAGAACGGACTTCAAAGGATTGAATCACAGAATCACAGAACGGTTTGCGTTGGAAGGGACCTTACAGACCATCTAACTCCAACCCCCTGCCATGGGCAGGGACACCTCCCACCAGACCAGGCTGCCCAAAGCCCCGTCCAACCCTGGCCTTAAACACTTCCAGGGATGGGGCATCCACAGCTTCTCTGGGCAACCTGTGCCAGGGCCTCACTGCCCTCGTAGTAAAGAATTTCTTCCTAATGTCTAATCTAAATCTGCCACCTTTCAGTTTAAAACCGCTCCCCCTTGTCCTATCCCTACACTCCCTGATGAAGAGTCCCTCCCCAGCTTTCCTGTAGGCCCCCCGTTAGGTACTGGAAGAGGGGCTACAGCTACTTGAAGAGGGGCTGCCCTCCGGTGGAGGCCAGGGGCTCTCCGAGGCTCAAGCAGAGGACAGATTTGCTGGACAAGATCAAAGGAAGTTTCCAAACAGGCTTTCCAGGCCTGTCATGGCCTAGGAGCCATGGAAGTCAGACAGTTTCTATTTGCATTGCATAATTGGCGGAGCCTGTCACAACACTGCAAAAGCCAGCTGCTGCTTTCTGCTCAGAGCTAATTCCACCTGATTTATTTAATATTGTAATGAGTATAATCGTTTCTTGCCAACCCCCTCCCCACACACTCAGCCAGCAGTTGGAGAAAGCAGACGCCGCAGACAAACCTGCACAAGCAGGTGGTATGGAGTACCTTGGCTCCTCCAGTGCCCGAGCAGCACAAAAATACACACCAGAGAGGGACACGGGAAGAGTGCCACATGAGTGCAGGCACGCTGGGAAGCTGGACACAGTGTCCTCACATTTAATGAGTGGCTTGGAGATCTGCAGAGGTGGCAATGGATGACCAGGTGTGACCACAAATGAAGGAAAGAGCAGGCCGCTGTAGGAACTTTCCCTTAGCTCAGGTTTTGGAGAGACCGGGAGATTTAAAGATGTGTTGCAAGGGCTTGGAGAGGTGCAAGAAGGTGAAAAGGGAAGATACTCAATAGTTATGGTATATAAAGTCAATCTGCTTGACTTAAGGAAAGATGCCAGCAGGGCTGGCGGATAAGGACACGGCATTTAGCGAGAGAGATGCAGAAAAGGATCAGAACGATCTGCTGGCAGGTGTCTAATTTCTTCCGCTGTAAAAAAAAAAAAATAATAATAAAAAAATGAAGCCATGCCCACTGAAATCCAACAGTGGCAAAGCCAGGGGTAGCAGCATCTCAAAATAGACAGTAACTTCTGACAAAACTTGGTAATTATTTAGCTCTGAGGCTTCTGGTGTACCCAAGTGTAAACAGGTACAGCCAGAAAGGGAATGAGGTCTGCAGGGTGAAGATGGCTCTAACAGCTGGACTGAAGATGGAGCTTTTTGCAGAATAAATCATACTGTAACAATAAGCAACCGCGCCAACCACAGCTATGGAGTGAAAAAAGTGAAGAAAATGGGAAATGCTCTCCCCTACATACAGCATGTAGGGAATGCAGCCTAGAGATAGGAAGGAAGCCTCACAGTCCGAGTCTCCCTTGCTGGGGGAAGACCAAAAGAAGACGTGAAGCCTAGGCTTTTATTCAGCAGCAAAATCAATAGTGTTTTCAATTTGGGCTTTATACTCATGTTCAGTGGGTACTGTGACAGGATGCTGAAAGAATGAGAAGGTATTCAGGAGAGCTCCTTTGGTGACACTGCTGCAGGGAAAAGATACAAAGGATGAGAAAGGGCTGGAAAGTGCTGAGAAACAGCAATGTTTATCTAACAAAGGATGGGCAAGATGGAGAGAACCAGGAAGTCTTAGGGCACAGAGGGAGAATGTGCCTTAGAAAACAAGTGGTAGAAGTATTTGCTGGCTCTGGAAATGTTTCGTTTGCTGTTCCCACCATGGAAACATCTGGCAACTTCCAGATGATTTGAGCCCTTACGTTTTTATGCCAAATTCTGCTGACCGACCTGATTGCAGAGCTCACCAACAGAGAAGTTGCAGAAGGTGGCTGCCATTCATTGGACAGTTTGTCACGTAATATGCAACTGCCATTTTCAACTTGGAAAATGTTTAGGGAGATACTTTCATGAAATAAATATGTACCCAAACACGCACAAAAAGTTTCTCAGTTTTGGAGAGTGTCACATACTGTTGGAGTTGAGTAGTTGGCCAAAACCAAACATGTCTCTTCCTGCCCATCTTAACTGGGTGTTTTCCAAAATTCAGAACAATTAATCTGCAACACATCCAACAGAAGCTGTGCACGGGAACTGTCATCGATGCAAGAGCCATGATACCGAAGGTACACTATCATCCAGATGAGCTGCCACCTGGAGCGGACAGATGGAGATGAAGGGGAGGAGGGAGAAAAGCCAGTTGAGTGAATGGTTTCATTAAGCAGCGGGGAAGAAGGAAAGCATATAGAAAAGGGACTCGGTGTCTTTAGACACAAGCTACAAGTCAGTGTGTTTGAAATTTGAAACAAGTATCTTAGTCCTGTCCTGATGAAAAGTTTTGTTGGTGTACAACCAAGAAAGAAATGATGATGTAGAAACATCCTGACTTTACTTTTTTCCCCGATTCTTTGGGAAAATGCTTTGGAAGGACATGCCTCCCCTTCCCCCAATCCATCCCAGGCATTGCAAAAGACACAGAGCACACTGGGGCAAAAGTCTACAGAAAATTACTTAGTTTAGATCCCAGCCAGAGTGGAGAGGCTCAATAAAACTGCTAGTTTCTGGAATTAATACCAAGTCTTAGCGTATTAATCCCAGGCTCTCAGTGACCTGGAACACAAGCTATGCTAACAACAAACTTAAAGTCACAAAGACGACTAAGTGTGAAACCAGATTTAAAGATTTAGCAGCTATTCTCAGCAGTCTCCTGTTTAGGCAAAATGCGTCAAAGGCATTTGGAAAGTACTGAGAGGTGCTCTGAAATGGTAGCTGATTTCATGGCTGACAATGAAAAGCGGAGCAAGGGGCTTATCGCCGAGATAGAAGTGAGCAGAAGGAAAACTGCCACTAGCTACAAGAAAGAGCTGATCCAACTTGCTTACTTGCCTGACGCTGAAAAACGCTGCTCCCTCCACCAGTGCCACCTAGCCGATGCGGTTTCAGAGGAAGGAGGGAAGGAATTTGAAGAGGTGAAGAAAGCAGAACCACGGGACTGCAATCGGGAAGCTCGATGCATGTAGGAGCTCTGGCTACGTACCCCCTCCCCTGTCCTTTACAGCTCAGAGAGACACTCCAATCTGCTCAGGTAATGACCGGAGGAAGCAAATTTCCTATCCTTGAATCTGCTGCCACTCTGAGTTTGCAGCAGACATTTTGTAATCAGAGAGCCTGTCAAGAGAGACAAGAGCCTTTAGCAGAAAAGAGGAGTTAATTGCATAACGAGGGATTTAAAATCTTTGCAAAGGGGGACAATAAAAGAAACAATTATGGAGTTTAACCACTGCTGCTGGCAGGGTGTTGAATGTCATTTGTCCTTAGCTACACTGATATAGTTAAACAGTGCCGACTCATGACTGATGTTTCCGTTTGCTGGTGATTTTGGAACGTCAGCAAAAGTTTTGTTTCAAACTAAACCAAATAATTTCTTCTATTTCAAGCATTTAATTAAAAATGATTAGAGGTTTTATTTTAAAGAAAAGTTGCTTCAAACTGACACAAACCCAAGAATTAAACTTTTTAAAAATGGGAAAATAGAACATTTTGATTTTGGAGGAATTTGGGGATACTACTTTGAGGACTGTCAAAATAGACACAAAAGCTGTCATGCAGTCAGCAGTTATTAACTTTTTTTCCGTATGCATTCAGATACATACCCAGCTGAGACAGTAACAGTCCGTTTTCACAAAGCAGAGTTAAGCCCAGTGTTTATTTTGCCTTTCGTGCACATTTCTAAAGGCGTGTTTGTTAAGCAGAAGTGTGAGAAGCATCTTTTTGACCCGAAGCATCTACAGCTGACTGGAGGAGGCAGAATTTCTCCTCCTCTCGCTCCAAACAGTTGTTAGTGGTTTGACACTACAAGAACTAAACTGTAGCATTTCTGCTATAACCTGCTACAGGGAGCAACTCAGAGCCACTCTGCCTGCCCAGAGAGCATTAGGAAAACACAACCTGACTACTGTGCCTTTCAAACAGGGAGTCGGCAGTCTGTTTCATGTATTGATATATGGCAGGAACCATCTCGAGCAGTTTGGGAATTCATCTATGCACAGAGCTGTAATTGCTCTGTCCCTTGGTGTAGCTCTGCAGAGGAACGGCAGAAGAGATTTACTCACTGACTAAACTCCACCATTACATGCACACGTCTGACTGTAACTTTCTTGCAGTTTTATTTTAGTCCCCCAAAAGAGAAATTCAAGTAGAAATGACATGAATTCCAGTCTAAGGTATTTGTTCAGATAAGGTTGTTCCTGGAGATGCCTTGCACGCACTGCTTTCCAATCTAAGTCTAAATGAAAAGAGCTGTGGTTTCAAAAGAGGTCACCTGAAATTAGGCTTGTAACGAAGAGAGAAGAATTTCAGGAGTGCTGAACACTCACAGCTCTGGATGAAGACGGTGGGCACCTGCTAACCCTCAAAAGCAGGGCACTTGTGTGGTTGAAATTGCCTTGACTATTTCTGGGCCAGTAACACATGATTTTTTTTCTCTCACGAAGATGGAAGAGCAGTACTTGTGCCTCGACAAAGAAATGCACAGTACTTGGAGGTCTTTAATCGTGAAGAAAAAAAGTTTGAAAGGGACCTCAGGAAGTCATCAGCACATCCTGTGATCCAAGGAAGGATCACGAACACCCATCTTATTTCAGGGGGATGGTTTTTATTCTGCTCTTGGACAAAGACTGCCCCGTGGTCCAAAATCCTACAGTCACTCTCACATGGCTGTTCAGCCAAAACCTGCGTGTGGGACATGAAAGTGAATCACAGAGAACTCGTTAGTTAACCTGAAGATGCATGCAACTGCTAGTGACTCAGACAGAAAGGACAAAAAGCTGCTGCTTTGCAGAAAAATATTATAGTAACTTGCCAAAACAAATCCGAACAAGCTATTGCCCCTTATAGTATCATTCTAGTGTAAATGCAATAGGAATAATAAGGCAGGTGGAGGGATGTTGGACCCAGGAGGGCAGTTACCCAGGACTTTAAGACAGTACTTAAAGAAACATGAGAGATGCCTAAGGAAATAAGATAATATGGGATGAGTTTTCAAACAGTCAGTGCTGGCACCTGGGAAATTCAGAACAACAAAATTGTTTATTGTAATTTGGTTTATCTTCATAAAAAAATAACAACCTAACCAGATCATGTCAGTTCTTAGAGCTTAATACCACCTTCATGCAAACAGAATTTTTTTGTCACTGTAATTTTTCACAGGAACTGCCAAAGAAGGGCAGGGAAAGTAATTTGTTTAAAGCTTCACCAGCAGAATTGCATCGATAATTGAAAATTAAATATCCTGCTTTGGAAGACATCTGAGCAGGATGGTCTGGGTGGGCCAGAGCTGTCCTACACTCAGCTTCTTCTGGCCAGGCACGGCTGAGAAGAGGACAAAGGCTGGCAGCTGCAGCGTTCCCTGTCCCAAGAGCTGACAGCCGTGCACCCTGTGTGGGCACAGCCAAGCTCCTGCCACCACAAATCCCTCTTGCTAACACTTCTACTTCTGGTCTGCAGAGAGGGAGCCAAACCCGCCATCTTACCCCATGCTCTTGAAGCAGTAGAAGCAGCTATCAACTCACCCTGTAGGCTAAATTACACCCATTCAGAGACAGAAACCTTACTGCTGCTTTACTTAGCACGCTTCTTACCGGGTAGGCTGGGGGCTAGCCTGCTGAAAAAAGGATATTGGGCGAGATGACTTCTGATTCAAACGCATTTGGCAACACCTGTGCTTGTTTGGGAAAAGCATCCTTTTGAATGATCTGTTTGCTTTTGCCCCCTGCTTTTTTGTTTGAAGATGAACTCTCAGTGAATAATTTAAGCACGTCCCTGCCTGGCTGTTAGCCTCCCAAGGTCTTCCCTCTATCAGTATTCTCCAGGAGGGAACGTGCCTCTTTCCTCCCATAACGTACTAACTTTTTCATTGCTTCCTTTCGCTCACTTCTCACCAGTCTAAATAATGGATCAATTGAGGTTTTATACTTCGCTTTAATTAGGTCTTGAATTTTGAGAGTATTTCACTGTAATTACTTCATTAAACGTGAACTGAAAAGTGAAAAAAAAAAAAAAAAACACACCTCCAAAACAAACAAAGTTGTACTCTTGCTCTTTTTATCAGTTTTTTTTATGGTACACAAAGGCAGACTCCAAATTTTAAACTGATAGGGAGGTTTTCTCTCATTTGCACTTATAGGAAGATACTAACAGCCTAGGTTCACTGTTTCAAATCTGCAGAGAGAGAGTCAAAATATAGCTATGGACCACAATTCTGCACACAACTAACTTGCAAGCAACTGCCTATGCCCTGGAGGCTGCATTTGGGGTCAAAACAGATGGGTCACAGTGATGCTTAAGTTATACCTTCCCTTTCTTTGAGTATGAACAAAACAGCATGAAACCAGTAGCATTACCTCGTACCACCTCCCTGTCACACCAGGGTAATTCCTCACTAATTGACTCCCCAGATTACTGATCTAACAGCTGGTGACTGAACGATACTCAAGGCAAAATGGGCACGGAATCACGAAGCTTGTATCTGCTGCGAGGTGAGGGGGAAGAGAGGCTGCAGAGAGGTGGGACACAGGCTGAAATCAGAGCAACAGCTTCTTCTGGCATGGGAAGTTCGGATCAGGATCTGGTTAAGTCAGCAGAAGCTTTCATATCGAATTGACAGGTCCCAACTGGAGAAAGTCTGGTTCCTCACACTTCATTACATACTCTTTGATTTTTTGTTATTTTTTTACTGAGAGGGGGGGGTTAAGGTAGAGAGGGCATGACAGAAGGAGGAGATTGTGTCTCCTTTTCCTGAGCTAAAATTTACTCCAATTCTGAAAGGGAAGGCTTTAAAATCTCAGCATTTCTAAAGGTAAAAAACAAAGCAGAAACATGCACCTTCAGGACACTGTCGTAACAGAGTCTGTACAAAACATGTCAAGAGCATGAGACAAAACAAACTGCTTTGAAGTGTGTTTAAAGACCATAAAAATCTACTTCGCAATAGTCTGTTCTCCCAGTTCTCCCGAGATTTCCTACTTTGATGACGACTGAGATGCAACCAGGAAAACATACAGCCAATACATCCACATTGGTTTTGTTCTGGATTTGTACAGCCTCTTGCACAAAAAGACCTCGCTTGTTTTAAGAACAATGCAGAACCAGCAACAAGCAGAACTAATTGCAGTCTGTAAAATCAAAAAATTGCATGGAGAGGAATGCTGGAAGACTCTACAACGCTGTAAATCTCAGGGTGCAGAAGTTAAAGTTACACTGTGTAATAATCATAACAATAGTGCAAGGTGTTTTATCCGTTATTTGATAAAGCATCCCATCCCTAAAATCTTACCGATGTAAATTAAATGGTATTAGGTGAAACAGTCCTGCTAGCCCCCCGTCCGTCTCTGACAACAGCCAGAGCAAATGCCCTGTGGAAGGCCTATAAAACACACGACAAAATGCAGCGATGTTTCTCCCTGGTATATTCTCCCAGCACACATCAACATATGGCTTAGGGACTTCCTGAGCCAATGTTTACTTACATATCTGAGTTTAATAGCTCTTGATGGACTATTCCATGCACTCCCTAATCCGTTTTTGAACCCATTCATACTCCTGGCCTCCCAGACATCCTGTGGTGACAGTTTCCCTACTTAATTGTATAGAGAATATATAATACAATGTGAATATTGCAACTAAATGAAGGCTAAAGGGGAAAATGATAAGCCTACAAGCATGATGAAAGGGAGAAGGGGAGGAAATATTTTGCATGATTAAAGGGGATATGATAAGGAGTGACAGGCTGAAATTATATTCAGCTCAAAGAATAGAAAAGATCTCAGTCTATCCAGTAGTTATGTATGCTCCCAGTGGATGTGTTGATACCTCCACCTTAAACTGGACAGGATAATTTAGTCATCTGGGAGCAATACCTGGAGCTATCCTGTTCTGGAACGAACAGCAAACAACCTGGATATAACAGCTATTTTTCAAGCTTAGCATCAGTTTCTACAGAGTCAAAACAAATTTTTAGAGGAGGAAATTTTTCTAATGAGAAGTCTTTGTGGACAGAATTCCTATCTCCTGCCATGGAGCAGGAAGTAAGCCATTACATTTAATGCTGCGAAAGGGCTGCAGGCTGGGAAAGGCTGTCTCTGGCCTTACAGAGAAGAGGCGTATGGTACAGATTGTTGTGGGATGAATGATGCCAATGGCTCTTCGCAAGGCTGCATTCGATGCTGTTTTTCTTAATATGTTTGCTTCGCTCTGTTGCTTGGTTGGTAAATTTTTGTTAGTCAAACTGGCCAAGAGGGAGCTGGATTAGTAAAGAAGGAGGACTGATATGGCTACCACTGTTGTCACCAGAAGCATGCATGGATGTGCATTTGCGTGCACATAAATACACACAAACTTAAAGTGGATAAATTCCTTGGGCATCCAGCCCATTAAGTAAAGCGGAGAGGGGAATAAGAAAATGTAGATTACTGCCTATAGAAAGGTTCTTCCTTTGTTTCTGGAAAACACCAAGGTAATTAAAATAAATAAATTAATTAAAAGGACAGACCTGAGTGTTTCTAAAACCTCAGTATTGTTCTGAAAGCCAGACCTACATCCCTGGGAGTGCTGGGAGCAGATCTCCTCCCAGCATCCCAAGGTCTGTAATGATGCTTACAAACGTTTAACCTCATGATCACCTTCTCTGACTCTCCTGGATCCCATCCCAAGGTGCTCTGGTCTAGAGGTTAAGCCACTCTCAATGTCCTGTTCAGCCTGTGGCCTCTCTGCAGAGTCTTCCAGTAAGAGGGACAATTTGAAATGCTGTTTGGTTTTTTTGTTTGTTTGTTTGTTTTTTGTTTTGTTTTGTTTTTTTTACGTGAGCACCTGCCCACCAAAATGAGATGGAATCAATCAACTCATTTTTTATCTCATAGGTTTCTGCATGGTAGCAGTTTCCGAGTTTACTGAGCTGGGATGGATTCAAACTGGCAAGCTATACAAGCCATGCAAGGGCTTTCCATTTCACCTTTCAAGAAAAAAATTATCTAAAGTGGTTCTGCCTAAATCAGAGCTCACTTCTACTTCCCTCCCCCTTCTCCACCATATTTCAGGTCCAAGCATGACATCTGGCATGACTCATGGGGAACCTGCGATCTATAGAACTAATCCATCTTCATAAGTGAAGGACATCCATATATTTCAACATAGCCTAAGAAAGACTTGCTGCAGGAGAATCCAGTAACCTGGCCAGGCACTCTGCATATTTTATGAATGACAGCACCTACGCTAGCTCAGCCAGTGCAAAAACAGACCCCACTGAAGTGGACTTGAGAGCACTAACATGGACAACAGAAGTAAGCATTTCTGGGAGAGGAGGCCATCACTGATTCATTCTTCTGCTTTCTGACATGCTTCCCGGCATATCCACAACTGCAGTGATTCATTGTTCTGCCCTCATTCATGGAAGCAGACAAATGTTCACATGCCCACGGAAGCTCTGTGGTCCATCTCTGCCTTGTTCCCCATCCTCCTTGTGATGCATGTCCCCCATCCCCCTGCCATGCCAAATCCCTGCTGTTCTGCCCCACCTGGGACCTCGTCCCACTTGCTGCTGTTACAGGCTGCTGTGCCAAAGTCATCTCTTCCTCTCTGGTTACAGGCTGAAGCTTGGCAAGGACAAGGAGCCCTTAAAGCCCGGGAAAGCCTGAGCCAACCAGGGAAGCTGAAAACGGTGAATTTTGTCGTTGAACAAAAAAGACACGTGGGCAAAGACCGCTGTCTTCTTTGAAACGTTTAGAAGTCTGACTGGGTGTAAAGAATGTCAACACAGAGTGAGCCACACCAACCTCCCCCAGGCTGAACAACACACACAGCTTACGGCTCCACAGAATGCTGGGGGAATCCCACCAGCTCTTCCCTCTCATATTCAAAGTGACTGAAAACAAAGGTCCATCCTCTCTGAAACAAGCCCTCTCCGGCCAAAGCATGAGGACAGAATGAGTTAACAGCCCTCTGGTGAGGAAGCTTGGTGGTGTCATTTCTCCATGAGGGACCACAATTTGAAGTTCCTCGGAAGCTCTTAAGAATCTACGGCTGCGGGAGCCATTTGGAAAGGAGTGAAAACTATTTATGTAACACACACTCCAGGCTTGCATCCAAAATTCTGGCCTTTGATCAGAGAAAGACATTATCCAAAGCCAACCTTGCAAACAGCAGCAAGAGTGCCAGCGTGGCCAGATGGTGCTCGGGTACCACTGCAGCCCCCTGGACTGATTCCCTCGCAAACACTGGCAACTGCGATGGGCAAGGATGCACCCTCCTTCTCCATCACTCCCTTCATAAATCCAGCTAGGTGTGCCAACTTTCCCCAGCAGCATCAGACACTTCTGCATCTCCCTGCTGCTCCTCTCACAAGCAAGGCAGTGCCGCCCGTGGGCCCACACGGTGCCAAATACTGCTGCACCTTCCAAACTGCTTCCCTCTCAGACACTGGCAGCGATGCTAAGGCTGTGTCACTAGTGATGCTCTTCTCCGTACCCTTTCCACCACGAGTACAGGCAGTGATGCCAGGGCACCCAGTCTGTGCCAGGCATTGATAAAGTCCCTTTCCAATAATCCCCTCTTGCAAGAAATGGCAAAAAGACCAAAGGGCCCAGATGGTGCTCTAATAACCTTCCCTTGCCCTCTATGGCTCATAAACACTGGCAAGGATACCAAGCTGCCCAGAGTAACCTTACAAATCTTTAAGGGACTCCCTAAGCAGAGGAAAAAGGAAAATACTTCAGTGCTCTTGGTAGGTAGTTTCTCATACTCGTATGTAACACTGTTATCTGCAAGTGTATAAGCAATCACTCTTAAAATTACCACCACCTCTCCTGTCTTCACTGCTGGTAGAGCTGCCCTAAGGCAAACCCTAGATATACACAGGCAGTATCTCTACAAGCTATGGCACGCACCAGGGCTACTCACCTGACCTTTTTCATCTGCCTTTTTCCTATGATGGGTTTCAGTGGCACAGTGCACCCAACAACAGGCCATCAATGGCAAATTGCCAGTGTGAGCTAAGCGTAAGAGTCTGGGACTCTTAAGAAGGAGAAAAAACGTTAAAAGAAGGAGAAAAAAATCATCCAAGTGATGTCTTTGAGAACTTCAGCTAACTTAAAACATATTCAGTTCCCATTCTCTGCCTACCATTGCTGTAAATTCTTTACGGACCCATGAACCAAAATCAGGCTTTGGTAGGCTAAGGGTAAAGCCCAGCAGATTTCTTCTAATACCACCTGAAAGCTTTGCCCCCGTTTTCCTTCACACATACCACTTGGCCTCTTTGGCCAGCTACAAACCTATGTCGCTTCCGCTTGCGAAGGAAAACACTGACAGAAGATGAAGGGCTGCTTCTGTGCTCTAAATGCCTCATACTTTGATTAAAAACGTTTTTGTCAATTAGAGATTGATTTTTGCTGTTCATTAAAGTGATGGATGTCAGTGCTGACGGAGGTGATATTTTACCCTGTGGTGGCCTGCCTTGCAGATGGGTGGGTGAAGGTAGAGGCTCCAGTTTGCTAGGATGGACTTGATGATCAGGACTGGGATAAAATAGGTCACTCAATGGATGCAGAAATGAGTGCCACAGCCCCCAGGGAAGAGCAGGAGGGAAGCTCACATGGCAGAGGTTTGCGAGCAGTCCTTATCACTTTATCCTTCTGAAAATGCAGTGAATTCTGAAGGTAGATTTTAGGTAGAGCTCGGGATGTGTTTTTTTTAGAGAGTGCAGTGGGAATGAAGATACAGATTGCACAGATGCCACAAGCTGGTAAGTTCTTACATACAGCCCATGCAAAATCCCCCAACTCAAGCTGAGCTTCTCCTCCAAGGACTCGCATTGAGTCCTGCCCTGATTCTGCCATCAAAAGGCAATTCCTTGAAGGAAGGAAGGGCCGTCCTTAAGCTGGGTGGGATAGGCTCAATCTAAGGTATGATTTCCAAGAGAAAATACAAGAGCTGAAAATGCATAATTAAGGGCTGCAACACAGCTTTACAAAAATTAACCTTTCACTATTGACTTTCTGCACGTTAGGGGCTACACATTACTTGTGCTGCTATCACTAAGGGTAAGACAGAGAGTTACTAAGAACCTTGGTATCTGCCAATACCGTACCCATTTTGCTTTTGGCATTAGTAACCCAAGCTGCACAGAGGAGGGAAATCAGGAGGCACTGCACAAGCAGCCCTACAGGAAATAACAGAGAAGTCAGACCGTGTAATGGAAATAGCCGAGCACACATACACACCTGCAACTCCCCGGGGCAATACTGCCCCAGGATTGCCATTATCTGTAAAAGGGAGTTTTGGGCATGCACACACCTGCCGGACTAAGATGCAGTCCCCTGCCACCCCAGCTGCCTTTTACAGATTTTTGCAATCTACTGCACATCTGCCCTTTCAGGGATGGGAAGAGAAAGAGACGTGACTTTCCTTTGCCACAACGGGGAGTCCCGATGCAGCAGGAATTCAAGGGCACAATTCAGAGGCTTGACAATAGCTGCCATATAAAATGTCCCAGAGCTTCCAAGAAACCCATGTGGCACAATAGCAGAAGGCCTCAGGTTTTTAAAACAGGACTATATGATTACACTGAAACAGTCAAATTGATCTACACTTAAGTTACCAACTGCACAACGAGGGGCTCTGCAAAAATTAACCTACCTCCATCCACCACTCAAAACTATTACGTGGAGGTCCCACTTCTCTCTCACAATCCACATTTTATCTCAATGACTTCTATATACTAACTGTGTGTGAATAAACACACACACATGTATATTTATATGCTGATGAGATCGTTAAATTTATCAGCTATCCAATTCATTTGAGGTTCGTTATGGAGCTGCAGCGCTGCTCCTTTCATCTGGAAATGCAAAGGAAACAGCCTTCACCCCTTTCACGAAATTAAAGTGAAATGGGTACCACTTTATTTTAAGTGCCCATTAACTAAAGCGTAACTGAAACCAAGTTACAATGGGCGCCTCGGGGGAATGTACATATGAAACACACACACACACACACAGAGGAGCAGCAAATGGCGTCAGGCACAAAAATCAGGCCTTGTGGAATAAACATCAAAGCACTTCATAGTGCAATGATAGTTAAAAGCCTATTTTACACCCAGAACTGGGGAGAGATGCAGGGCCAACAGCTCTCCAGTCCCTCTGGAAGACTCATTTAAGTCTTATTAAAATATTACCTGCTTTTTTTTTTTTCCTTTTACTGGATTTAAACTCTTAATTCATCTTCTGTAATTTTTCTGCACTTGGCTATTGTGAGGGAAAAAAAGACTCATTATTGTTAGCCAAAGGATCTAATTGGTAACTTCTTTTCATCTCGGAAGCCCCCTCTCCCTCCTCCTCCTCTCATTCCGTACAGGTTGGGTCACTGCCGCTTTCTTAATCTCTGGAGATTATTCTTCTGTGGTTTGATGAGACTTCAGTAGACTTAAATCTTTTCATTTCACCTTATTTAAATATTTTGGCCAATTGCTGAAGTTAATGATGATGAATAGGATTAAGATTAAAGCCTTAATAAGGGTTAGGGAGAGGAAAAAATATATTTCACTTCCTATAATGCATATAGTAGTCTCCTTTACTCTGAGTTGCATTTGCTCTCTGACAGAGCTATAGCTCCTGGCAGGTCTCTGGCATAGCTGTCTCTGTCTGCCTCTCTGCAACCTCCCTCTTTGACACTGCATTCAGTAGAAAAAGATCAGGACCTTTGCCCTCTCTTTGCATGTGCTCTCGCTTGCTCTCTGCGCTGTCTGCCTCTGCCTGTGTTCTGTCTGTGCTTCCCTGACTTATTCTAAGCCCATGTATGCAAGTATAACGCTTCAAAGATGTCATTCAAAAAGAGAAAACACGCATGCTTGTACAGCCAAAATTATCCTCATCATTTTGCACAGTGATTTAGAAGACAACCAGCCTGAAACTGTTGCTTAAGCACAGTACAACCCTTTCCTGAAGAAAGAAATCTTCTCCTTTATTCTTCCTTCACTCCTTTCCACCCACTGATATCATCTGACAAGAAGCTGAGAATCCATCCTCAGCCTTTGAACCCACAGAAATCAGACCAAACTGCAAATCTCGCTACAACTAAGAGGAAGCAGGTGAGACTGCAGCAGCAAGTCCTGTTCCAGTGCCAGAGGAGCTCCACTTGCATGCATAGCACCAGATTTCCAAATCTGGAGTTCGTTGTGTGGAACTGCAAGCACATCCTCAGCCTGCGGTGTTGCAAACCCAGATCTTCTCCAACGCAAAATTCCTTTTAAATAGGTGATGGAGGAGGCTGAATTAATTTTCCAGACTTCAGTGAGAAAGCTGCATGAGAGGAAACAACATTTATAATGCTAGGGATTAAAAATGGTTTACTGTGGGGAATGAAGTGAGCTACGGGTCTGCTGCAGATTTCTGACATATTGGACAAACTATACTGAAGTTCTAACCTTAAATACTTATATTTACCAGAGTTCACATTAGACTTGGCCAGGACTCAGCTTGCATTAAGGTCCTTTAACGAACAGGGAACGTGCAGAGCGCTGAAGTCTCTCTGGGCTCAATAAAAGATGTGTGGGGAGGGGAATGAGAGTGGTATGGAAGAAGCTGAAAGATCACTCGGTATTGCTTAGGCAAAGCACCAGCAAGTCCACAAGAGAAGCAGCTATACTAACTCGAGGCTAAGGACCGAGTGTGACTGATGCCAAATGCAAAGGGGAAAAGCTGATGGAATGTAAATGCAGATGAGCACAAGGATTTGTCACTCCAGACTAAGAGCAAGATATCTACAATGAGCAGGCATATTTAAGACCATGCTTTTAAAAAGTGCTTACGATCCCTGTGCTTTGGCCAGCAAGAGAAGACCTGGAGAGGAAGCCCCACGTGTGTCAGCAATGCAGGGGAATGGGGCAATAGCAATGGAAGGACACAGCTTACCTCCCAGAGCACAGCCCAAGCAGGAATGCCATTTCCTAAATAAGGGGCGACACTTCCTCACTGCTGAAAGGACAGACTTTCTGGAAAACCCCAGGTACTGCAGGTACTGCATAGCCATCATCCTGGCACAACAGAAAGGTGGCTGCCCCTGTAAATGCAGCTTATCTTCAACACGTCCAGAAACGTGTTCGGTTCTTTACGCTTATTAAAAGTCTCGGTAGCACCTTTCCTAACTGCAGGGTGGGAAAAACCCTTGTGTGCTCAACAAACTCCAAATCAAGTGATTTGATTGACAGAATAGGCTTGAACCAGAGACTTTCAGAGATAAAAGCAGAAGCTAAAGAATCAAGTGGTTATTCACCAGCAGACTGCAGAGCAGACTGATAACTGCGCGGGACTTTACTGATACAGAGACAGATTTTGAGGGGGATACGGACTCAGGGGATTGTTACTCCTTAAAACTAGTACTGCCAAGCGGAGAGGCTGCTAGAAGAACAGCTGTGATGGGCATGCGGGGCGTGCAATGGCCCATCACAGCTACATCCACTCCCAGTGCACATTTCCCGTCTTCATTTGCTACCCTAAGCATTTGTGCAGATTTACTAAACAGTTACACAAAAATATCATATTCTACGGCAAAGCTGACAATTTCTGCGCAAAATGCACCGGGGTTATAAAGGCTTCATCTGAAGTAATGGAGAAGAAAAAGGAAAAAGAGAACTGTGGTTTTCATTTTTTTTTTCTTTTTGAAGATTGAAATTTTCTTAATATTTTTTAAAAATCAAAATTTTATCCAATATCAGCATTTGGAAAATGTCAACAGGATCCATGCTTTATTATTAAAAGAAAATTCAAATTCAGAGCAAATTCAAAAGAGAACAGAAGCAAGGCTTCATAAGGATCTGACAGATCTTTTTCATCTCTTGTTTCTAGAATCCAAGCCCTGAAAACCTTCAATTCGGTAAAAAAAAAGAAAGAAAGACCTAAGGATATTGCTCCAGGATTCAGGAACTTCAAAGACAGATATAAAGAAACATCAAAGGCAGGTGTGTGCACGCATGCGTGTGCCACACGTGTCTCTCTCAGGGGCACAGCCGCACACCAGCCCCCTGCCTTGACTCCTAATGAGTTACTGCTCACTCCCAGCTCCCTTTTCTTCAGCCCTGGCAAAGCCAGCGTGCCACTGAGGTTGGAGCTTCAGTTTTGCACAGCTCTAAACCTGTTCATTTGCCTGAGAGCTCCTGGGATACTCTTGACCTAGGATACAAATCCAGAGCGGTGGTCCTTATGGCTCCCTGGCTTTGGGATAGCTAAATCTGCATCCCTGCTACAACTGTGGTAGCGTAGGATCTGAACTTCATCTCCCATATCTCAGGCAGGTACTAACTGATATGTCAAATTCTCGAATTTAAAATAAAACATCAGCTGGAAAAATTTTCATCAAAACTGGTAGGCTTATATAATACAGCCTCCTCATTATTAAAATCAACATATCCCAATCAAAATTAAAGAGTAAAATAAATGCCACCAACTAACCCAAACATTCCCGGCCAGCTCTTCCAACACAAAATCCTGTTACTGCCCTGGCTCTGCTAACAAGCATGCAAAAACTCGAGTTGATAACACCTAAAAAGTGCCTGTCTCAGCAGAGGCCTTATGTCTGCCGGTGGCCTTATCACTGAGTTGTGCCTGCTTCTGGCCTTTACCTCTTTTGGTTGAGATTAATGAATAGCTATTCACCAGGTAAGCCTCACTTCAGCTGAGATTCTTTTGACAGCCATTAAATGCTATGCTTTTTTACTATAATTTTTTTTTATTTTACCACTCATTTGTTACACTGCTGTGAACACAGAAGTGGAGTGGCAGCTATGAATTCAGCAATCATCAAGTCTTGGCATTGATCAAGGTGAGTATTTTCATTCAAGCATTCTTAAGACTCTTGTCAGAGCATGGCTGCTTCCTTGCAGGCTTCCAATAGTCTCGCTGTGATTTCTTTGGAATGAGATAAAAATAGTCTTTATTGATAAAGACTACTGAAAACAAAACAGTAGGTTTTGCCTAGGGAATTAAGGCAGTCCAATCATGGGAAGTGCAGTCGGGTTCATAATACCAACATGAAGGCTGCTCTGTGCCAGCCTGATAGAGCCATTAAGCATCTCAGAACAAGAACGGACTGAGCAGTGAGGGGGAGGTTGGAAGGGAGAAGTGGGCAGAAGCAGCAGAAAGCATTCCCAGCTTTAAATCCCAGCCACAGAGATTTACTACAACCCAGAAGAAAGGATTCAGAAGATTTACATCAGCTGAGACAAACATTATCCCAGTCCCAATATGCCTTATAGCAGCAAGGGCGCTGTATGTGGACAAGTGGAAGGAATGCAGATGCTCTGCACAAAGAGGTAGATGGGGCCCTACCCTCAGAAATTCATAGCCATGCCGTGCGCTACCATGTAGCTCTGCAGCTCTAGTTGGATCATGTTCGAAGAAAAGGTCAACCCCAAAGTCACATCTGGCTTTAAAGCCAAAGAAATCCCAAGAGTGGATACTCTGAATCCCAACACTAAAGTCAATGTTAGGAATGCAAATAGGAAGAGTGCTCCTAAAAGGCGTATTTGGAGAATGGCCAAAGCAAAAGAGTCTGATTTCCTCCAGCCCCCCACGATATAAATCAGTCATGCTACTGAAAAAGTGCAGTACCAGTGGGAGCCGGGCCCAGGTTGCAAGACAGTGGGAATGAGCAAGATACAGCCAGCTATGCTCAAATACCTCCCAGCAGCCCTGGAATTTGCAGGTTAAAGGACAACACGATTACTGGCAGAAGTGGGAAGAACTTCACAGAAGTCACGGTGTTAATGCTCTGTGTGCCTGCTCTGAATTTCTCCCTTAGCACGAGAACTTTGAGGCTAATTTCGCCATGGCTCATGGGATGAATGTTTTCTCTTTTTCCTGTGTAGAAATTATCTGGAAATGGTGGGTTGCTAGTTTAGTTTTATGAGCTACTAAAACTATTCTTTGAATAATAATTGGCCTGAAGTTCATCCGTTGAAAGAGTTCAATATTCAGCATTCAGCTCAGGGCAACAGAGCATCGGCTCTGGAAGGGGAGGGTTGGTGGGAATTACTCCCTCCAGAGTCACGGCCACGCCGCATGTGGCAAACCAAGTTTAAAATAGCTGCAGACCGAGAGGAGATATGTCATTTGGAAATTACTTGTGCGCTGTTTGAAGCAGCCGTTAACCGTGCAGCAAACAGATTCTGCAAATAGAATTGCTGTGTGCAACACAACCTGGGACTAATGTAACCTCCTGCTTCCGATTACCGGGACAAGCTCTGCAGCCTGCCATCCACAGAAACTAATACCAAGGACTAGGGAACGGTGAAAGTTTTATGGAAGACGGGGAGACAGAAGCCGGTCTGGATGATTAAAATTAAATCTCCAAAAGGAATTGATTGTCTCTCCTTGATGCAGAGCGCTAACTCTAATAAGATCTTTCATCATAAGAGGCATCTGCAACTCTGGCACCGGAGGAGAAAGCAATACTGTGAATTTCTAACCCATGAGAGTGTGAATTTAAATACAACTGGATATGCATTTGCGTAGCTGCTTTTGGGCGGCAACCAAAAAGAAGGGAAAAAGAAATTTCAGCTGATAGTACAGCTTATTGAAATGGTTCCACATGGTGAGTTAAACATGACAAAAACAACGCTAAGATGAAACAAGCCCACTTTGCTTTGTCTTCCTACTAAATTAGCTGTTCTGTTCCATTGAAAGTGGAATTTTCTGCCTGTGCTGGACAAGCACTCTCATTGCCAATCGAGAAAGAAGCCCAGGTTCAGCCATGTAGAGCTCCCTTTAAAATAGCAGGACTGTCTGAAGGGCTCAGCCATGGCATGCTCTTTTCCTGCTTTGTGGGGAAGTCGTTCTTTCTCCCTTACACATATAACAATATTTCCTTGTGCTTTAATTCTTGTACCTCTCACAAGGCTTAAAAGCGCTGGACTCAGTCTCTCTGGGTAGGCAGGATATTGGCAGCTCAGTCCACTGACAGCAAGGTGAATACCCTTAGGAGGTGTTGTATTGCTGGCGGTACTGCCTTTTACATTTGCAGCAATAAGGGTAGCTCTGTGAAGCTTGCCTTCTCTGGCCTTTTCTCACAAGTCACTGCTGTGAAAGGCTTTGCTTTGGGCCAAATGAAATAATTTGTGTCAAGTGAAATGATGTTTTCCATCTTTTTTTTTTTCCTCCTATATGAAAAAAAGAGTTCCCGAACAAGAGGCAAACTCACCAACACAAAGGTGTGTTCAACACAAGCCAAATTTTCTGTCCAAAATATTTTGGCTCAGAAGCTGAACAGAAAAATATTTGCACAGCCTTAACCCTAAACAGAAGTGTTCATTAAGGAACCAGTGGCAGTTTGCACACTGCATAGGCCTTAACTTAAACTACATGCATTTTAATTTCAGCAATTATCTTCCCTGGGCCTAATTCCCACAAGTTTAATCTGGATATTTTCTGTCATCACTTGTTGTACCCAACAGTTGTAAAATGTTACCATGCACTATTAAACAGCTGCTGCCTTCCACAGGTGGCTGCATTTCAGAACGAGGTGAGGATGTCTCCTGTACTGCACATAGGATTCGTGAGCTTTAATTCATTCACGTATGTGAACACTTCTGAAAGCTTCAATTAAAAGCTGCCATATTGTATGTAGGATACATTTCCTGGCGGAAGAGTGCAAAGTAAAATGGCAGCTTTCACTGAGACACGCTGGACACGTCCACAGTTACACTCACCTTAAGGGACACTCCTATATAACGCACTGGTAAGCCCTCCTACGCTGTAGGCTGTGCATACACATTTCTGCACATTTTGTTTCAATAAATGTTCAGTCCTGTAGTCCGACAGCTTTTCTCATCAGCTTCAGTAGGGCTAATAGCACAAGGAAAAATGCAGTATTGGATGCCCCTGAAGACGTGCAAGAAATATAAAATAAGAGAATCCAAGGTGTCTCTTTCCAGAGCTACGTGGAGACTACATTCAGGTCTTGGGCCTGTCTTTTGCTTCTCCACTGTTCAGTACCACCACAATCACAAACACTTCCCAGTTACACAATTCCCAGGAACTTGTTGGCTATAACTGTGGTGTTGTATCAACAAACCTATATCCTGGACTTACCGTTGTCTTTTAAGTCAAAATGAGTATACACGGGTACTCCTTGTCCCGGGTCTAACCATTCAGCCATACCAATTTGATCAAGCATTTTGAAATCTGAATACTTGGAAGAGTAAGGGAGAGAAGATCTGGTTCCACTGGTCCAGCCTTTGCTCACAAACCAGAGCTATGACACACCAAGCACTTCAGTGCTGGTGTCTATCCTCATTGATAAAGCATGCAGGGGAAGAAAGCAATTTTACCATAGTCTTCCTCTGTGATATGACTGAAGGATGAGCACTGGGGTCCTAGGATGGAGGCAGAGAGGGAGAGGAAGGAAGAGAGGGACGAAGGGAAAAAGGGAAGCAGGGAAAGGCAGGCAAGAAGGCAGGCAGGGATACAAAGGAAAAGAGGGAAACAGGGAGATTACTAAGGAAGAAGTGAAAGTAAGGAATGTTTAAGGACTGGATTTCAAAACTGTTTTTTGTTTGTTTGTTTGTTTTAAAAGACCATGGTAAAGAAAAGGAGAAGGAACTAATGTTTGTGCATGGTGGCTTTACAAAAGATACACAGCTGAAAGTAAGTCATGGTGCCACATGGCACGCTGCCTTGAAGTTTTACATAGGTACTCTGTGGGCCTCCCCTGCTAACTCCTAGACCTTGGGAACTGACATTTTATGAAAAGGGTACCCTGTATCTCCACAATATGATAGTGCATCTCAAAGTTTCTTAGAAGGGTTCTTTCAGAAAAGCACAAAGAATATGAGCTGTTTACAGAAGATTTGGTTTCCAGGGAGCTATCACAAACGTTGATCCACTGCAACAGTCCAGCATAGTTCCTTTTTAGTCCAGGGAGTATTCACTACTTGGAAAGGTTCATGAATGTACAATTGTGCAGCCCAGTCTGTCTGCTTGTGCACCTCAAGTGCCCAGAGCTGAACCTCAGTGCCCTAGCTATCAACTCCAGCTCTCCTGTCAGGTTGCTTTCAATGACTTGCCTCCCTGGGACATTAAAACTTCATATTATGTTCTTGCTCTTTCGCCTCACATAGCCTTGTTCACATGCGGAAACTTCTTGATAGTTCATTCAGGCCCTTATAATGACTACACTCTGGCATCTGTCTGCTTTTCCTGTCCCAGGAAAGAAATGTAGCTATTGCACAGTTAGTTTGGATAATGATACAAATTAATTAGATAACTGAATTGTGGACTTTCTATAAAAACAACACAGAAATACTCCATGCTCTCCACACAGGGCAAGCAAGAGTCAAAGGCTCACTAAAGCAATTAGAAGAGGAAGAGAAATTTGGGGAAGATCAACAGAAATATGAAAATGTCGTATATTGCCCATAAACATACAGTTCACATGCTTTGCATCTACTGCTAGCAGAGACTTGGAGGTAAACACAAGGCTTTGGAAAAGGAAGGCCGTGAACCTAAAAATGTGATATGAGGAAAAAAGTTCATTAAGGCACCAGTGGTAGAAGTGCACTTGTACATGTAACAACAGAGATCATCTTTATGCTACAGCACCTGTGCCAAAATTATTCCAGCCTGGAGGCCAACAAACCTCAACCTTAGAAACAAGGTGTATTTTTTTCTGGGGGGGGGGGAGTGCTGGTGGTATTTTTTGTTTTGTTTATTTGTTTTTCCAGGCATGGGAGTAGGAAGGGTTGCTGTGTTTTGTGTGTATGTTTTTTTGTTGTTGTTAAAAAAAAAAAAAGAAATTCAATAACAACGATAACAAGCACAATCAGAACAATGGAGCACTCAGGAAACGTGGAATACGGTTTAAGCAGAAGTATGTCAGAGCCCCTGACCTTCCCCAGCGCTGCTCCTATACCCCAGGCCTGCACCACTGCAGGCCTGCCTAGCGTTTCGCTCCTTGGTGCTGTGGAGACAGACTTCCCAATCCGGCTAATTAGTGTGGCTGCACTTGCAATAAGCCATTCTGAAGAAGACAGACAATACTGACAGGAGACAGCAGTGGGATTTCAGCTCATGGCTGCCTGCTCCGGCAACACGTGCTAGCAACCCCGCTCCTTCAGCAGAGAGGAGCGTCGGGGCACGCGGGCTGGCTGCACCGTGCCCCATGAGGAAGGAGGGGCACGTGCCCACCACCATCCAGAGGAAACCCCAGGGAGTGTGGCCTGCTGTGGGCACGGATCTACACACCCTACTGCATCCCAACAGCAGGAGGGCACCATGCAACGTACCCACAACGTGCCTGTCTCAGCTCTTCACTTCAGTGCTCTTCCAGGTACATACCGACACACACACTCATGCCCACGCAGTATTGAGAGGCACTGTGAGCTGCTAACCTCTGTCGATGGAGCCTGCCCAGGCTCTTTCTGCAATCCCCAGCACCTCATCTCCGGAGCTCACACAGCTTTTGATAGCTTGGTATTTCTGGCGCAGCTCACCAGCAAGAGCTGCTGTCTCCTGCCTCGCAATCTCTCTTAGGGGCCCTTCGTGCTGTGCACTGAGATGAACAAAAGAAAGGCGAGAGAAAAGTAAGAAAGGAGGCCAGGTAGAAGCGGACAGCAGCTCATTTAGGTGAAAGCTGGAGACAGAGTGGCACACGAAGCAGAAAGGACAGGAGAGGGAAAGATGGTGAGTGGCAAGGGCTAGTGCGAAACCAAGAGGGACATGAAAAGCAGACAGATACAGAGGGAGATCAGAGTGGGAGCATGACAGAGAGAGTGAAAGACCAGAAATGGTGTTTCCATTTGTATTTTTATCTGATCCAAAAAAGTGCTCACATAAAAAATGCCAGCTTAGAGAACGAACAGCTCAGACAGCGAGAAAAGTCATTTTGACAGAACAGCCAACTTAGGAAAGAGCTGTCTGCATAAATGATCAGTTCACACTAAACTGCGCAAGTCCAACCCTCCTTCTGATCCAGACTGGTCCTGGCTTTACTCGTACTCCTGACTGGAATAACTGGACCACCACCACCACACCACGGTGGCTATTCCAGTTTTCAGACTCAACCTACCATGGCATCACGCTGGCTTACGGAGATACGCCAGCGCTCCAAGAGCAAATGCGGGACCTTCTAACCAAGCTGGCATTGCAATTTTCTTGATAGACATGGCCTGGATTTGTTTCAGGTTTTGTTTAACCTTAATAGCTTTACCCTTGAAAGATTGGAGGAGAAGAGGCAGTCTTAAATTGAGAGGAGAGAGTCAATAGGCCTCCTTTCATTAGATAATGACTCTGCCTGTACTGTACTCAAGATTTAACTCTAAGCCCCTTCCATGAAGTAAAATAGTTTTGTTTGGTTTTGTGTGTGTGTATTTTAAAGGAAGAAGTAGATCAAATTCAAGAAAGTGCTGAATGCTCCTGCCCTTTGCTTTGTTGGTTGTTTGTCCTTACTGGCAACTGGCCTCCCTGCGAGAAAGCTGGCTTGCGGATGAAATGAAATACAATACAACTGTATTTTGTATAGCATCTCTCAAGTAAACAGGACCACAATTGCTCTGCAGGCTAAGTGATAAATAACAGCACAGAGAGAAAGAAATCAAGAAGCAGAAATGACGGAAGAAAACCTGCTGCTTCCAGAGGAAGGAAGGAAGGCTCTGGGCTGGGAAATGATGGTCACAGGTTTAGCACTTAGGTCTGCCACCAACTTCATGTTTTTGACCTTGAACAGCCTGCATGACCTTAGCAGCCCTGAGTTTCCCGTGCATGACTTCTGGTTATTAACTCTACCCTGTCTCGGGAGGAGACGAGTGCACCCATGTCTGTGGGGTGCTTTGATGCTACCTAGGCATGGATTTAAACAGCTGGGTGGGTAGAGAAGTGAGCTTGAATGGAATGACAAACAAAGCAGTTTGAATCTTTCAGGATACAGATACCTAAAAAAGAAACACAATATCTCACTGATGCCACTGAAATGATTTAGCAAATGGTGTTGAAATAAGGAGGTGAAAAGCAAATTTTGCTGCAGTAAGACCCAGTACGACAGGAGGAGACAGCAGCCATCGTATTCCTTAAAAGCAGCTTCACTCTGGGGACAGCTATTAAGGAATGGAGTAGCTGCCAGTGACAGAGCTGTCTGAGCATGTTAAATATGGATAGCATGTGGTACGGTGGTCATTTATAACCATGATACTAACAGTACACAACATATTGCTTATCGCTATAGAGGGCTGGGAAGGATGGTTAGAAAAATGCCTTGCAATCTGCTGCTGAGCAGCTCAAACATGGAAAAGCATGAGAAGTGATGACCCAAATGGCTAATGAACGTGTTTCATTACATGTTGACTATGAGCAGCAGGCTGACACGATACTTTTCAAAATAAGAGATGATTTTGAAAGCCCTTCCCATTTTTTGGAGCAACCTAATGGAGTAAGTTGTCCGCTTCGGTGAAGAAGGGGCTGGTGTGCTCCCCAGACTGGCTGCAGGGAGGGGATGCTGCAGGGCAGTGCGGGATACCTGCTAGACACTGGTGTCAGGGCCTTCAAGCTCTTCCCTCCCCGTTCCCCTTGGCCGTGGAAACCCTTCTCTATTGTGTCACTTCTAACAGTACTAGCACTGACTGATAAAATAAAACATAGCAGACCAGCTGCTTGAGTCAGAAAGTGACATCCAGGCGGCCTGGTGAGGAAACACCACTGTGGTGGTAACAACAACTCGGGGAAGTCTACGTAACCAGCTCTGGTGCATCTCAGCAGCTTTCCTGCACACCTCGTATTAGCTCCTGTGACCTCATGGATGATGCCACTCCCCAGACTCTGCTAGGGCTCAGAGTACCCCATGCTGTGAATGAGCCTGAGACAAATCCCCCTGGGACCTTCCCCTTCCTGATCCCCCTTGTTCAAAAAGCTGAGAGCCCCTGGGGCTACTGCTGTGCCTAGGGAGGAGCTCTTTTCTTCTCCTCAGTTGTCCCCAAAGTGGATAGCTGGCAAAAACGTTTACAGAGCCAAAATACTGACACTTTGGGGAAATCCTTTCTTCAGGGAGGTGAGCGCTGCTGGGACAACTCCGCGCACATCCTGACCTGGCGCACGTGGCCCTGGCTTTTATGCTGACCTCTGCTGACTGAGGCTCTCCAGAAGAAACCGCTGCCAGTTGTCACTAGGGGGAAGAAATTTCTTTAAACGACAGGAAAGCTTTGCAGCTGACAGATCTCTGGTTTGGTCTTGGCCCTCCAGGTGAATGTACGTGTTTTTTATGCGTCTGTCGTTACCTTTCTCAGCAAAGGCAAATTAAACCATAAACAACTTCTGAGGCAACCCAGGCAGGCCTCTCCATGTCATTTGTGCCCCGTAAAAGCCACATCTCAGCAGAACGTCAGGGTCTTCCCTCTCGGAGTCTGGCTTTGACATCCCAAATTTCAGCCGCTCTCGGCAACAGCCGGGCTTCATCCCTCCCTGGCTGCACTTGCGCTCCCGCCTCACGCAGGCAGGCAATCAGAGTATAAGCTTTTCTCCCGATCCCCTGCTTAACCTCAGGCAGACCTATGTAGCTTTAAGTAGCATATTACAGTAATGAGGGACCATGACTACTTCTGAGAATATGCCCTCCTTCCCATTAGTAACCCCCCGTGATAAGCAGCCCTATCTTCGCCGCTGCCACCAGTCACTCGCAGGCCGCTGGAGCTGCAAAGAAGGACAGGGCAGCCTGTCACAAAGAAAAAGTGAGAGGAGTGCATAAACGGGGAAAGAGAGGGGGGGAGGGAACCAGCATTGACAGTCAAAATGCGAAAAAGATGAAATGCAATTTTTCTTCAAATGCCTGGAGACAAGACAGATCTCCTGGCTTATTTCCCCTCCCTTGCCCTCCTGCCTGAAAAGAGAAGAGGTAGTTAACATAGGAAAGCCCCTCAAATAAGCCCTGACAGCCACATATTCAGGAACTGATGGCATTTCCCTAAACACTGTTTGTAAAATGGTAATTATCCAGCAGGCAGTGACAGCTGGCACTTAGCACCGAGAGAGAACACGAGCGGACAAGAAGAAAGGGATCCTGCCGTAATTGAACAAAGGGTAAAGAAATATATAAAACATAATCAGAAAAATACAAAGATTGCTGGCTGTGCTAATAGGTCACTTCAGCTTCCCGGTTCATCTTGAAGTGATTGAGTTTGAATGCAGAATCAGACTGACGTCCTCCAAGTCGCTCGGCTGGGAGCAGCACCTCCGAGGGGAGCACTGACAGCAAGAAAGCCGAGGGACTGCGCAGCCGCCATCGGGCACGTGGGTGCCAAAGTGGCCGCCAGCCTTTTTGCAAAGCGTGTGGAGCACCTGCTCTCCAAATTGTGCCACAAGATCAGCTGCCAGGAAGTACAGCTTCTGGGTACGCATTTCCTCCCTGCTGCAGACCACCCCACCAACTCAGCTATGCCACGACATGGCAAAACAGAGTCCTTCACTGGAAATATCTACGCTGGACAAAGCACCAGATGACAGCTCTTAGAGAAACCTCTTGAGTTGGACAGGGAGACAGTTAGGCTGGTCTTCTACTCCTCTGGTATTAATCAAGAAGTTCACTTCTGGGATTTTTTTAGGGCAATGGAGCAGCCTGTCAGTTCAGATACCCATTCTACCTCCTGTATGGCCTTGATTCTCCATCTAAAAAAAATGGCCATAAGCTGTTGTACATCAGCTTTGCCCTAAGTTCAAAGGAGAGACCTGTTTCCTATTATGTCCTACCCTAGGAGGACGAGGTCCTCAACTGGACTTGGACTTGTGATCAGTAAGTAACTCAAGTCAGGATATCTTCCCTTATATAAAAGTCATGCTCAAACAGAATGAAAGAAGCAGAATGAAAATAAACTCGTGTTAATGAGCTGGGTGCTATCTCTGAGCTAGCAGGTTTCCAAACTCCTATTCTGTGGCCACTGAATTTGCTTCCTCATAGCTCTAGTGAGAACGTTATCTCCCTCCAGCCCACAGCAGAGAATGCTCTGATCTCTCCAGAATGCTCTGAGAGTTGTTTTTGCCGGGATCCTGCCTGGAAAGGTTACTGCCAGGGTCCAGTACCATCCATGTAAGTGTGATTACAATTCACAATACGCCCATGAGTCACTGTGAGAAGCAGGCTAGCACTCCTAACAACAAATGATGCTCAGATGAGTGTGGTCAGACAAGGACGCATAACAGAGCGCTAGAAGAAGGGAAGGAGGTTTGCTTCTCTCTTTTGCAGTAGGAATCAGCTTGGCACAGAGTTAAGACTATGCTTGGGGCAAGAGAGAAATGGCATGCAGATCTCGTGCCATTCTTCTTTGCCATTGCTTCTCCTTTATCACAAGGCACTATTCATGAGAAAGATAAAATTGTCCTAATGGACCCATACAATTTTAGCAATTGAGGACAAAATTCTTAAAGCTTCTGAACTCCTGCTAAGCAAACCTTCCTCCTTGCTCCTGCCTTACCTCTGCTTTATTTGGTCTTGCTAGTACTTGGTCCATCACAGCAAATGACCTTTAAGCTTCTTTTTGTGCCCTGTTCTCCTTGGTGCCAGGCCTGTATGTTGATAATTTTCTCGGCACCCACGCACATTTAAAATAAGATAGATTTTCTCTGCTGCAGACAGATACACCTCTGCACAGTAATTCATTATGCTACTATCTCCAAAGCTGTTTCTCTGAGAAATATGCTTACAGAGTTGCATTAACAGTATATAGTTTTCATGACGATAACCGATGATTTGTTTGACTAGGTCTCTTATGTATCAATCTAACCATTTTGTAGTTTGCACGTGATTTATTTTGGACTGTCTTAATAAAGTTCAAATATTACTTTCTCTGGATAATCAATCCGCTTTCTTTAAACTACTGTTAAATTCTTTCTTTAATGAGTGAGAGTTTGAACAAATAATTTATCCTACAAAACTACTGATCTGAAAGTTATCAATATATTTGTAAATGGACGAGTAGAAGTAAATTGAAAAGCGAGATTTTTTTCTGTTGGATGACATTAAAATATATACATGTTTCCAAGTACAAAGTAATTACTTAAAGCAGTAATAGAGTGTTTCTCGTAAGATGTATTAAAGAAACACCAACAATGAAATTGCTAATGTTGCAATTTAATTATAAACCCTTCTGTATGCCAGCACATCTTACTATTACTTTTGTTGCCATTCTTGATCTGTAGCATGTCATCTAACACAATTTACTATGTGTTATTTTTTTTACAAAATACTTTCATTGCTTCTGTTCATTTGCCATATATGGGACAGCGCAGAAGCACAAAAGATGCTACACAACAGTGAATAAGATTAAATAATAATAAAAAAAAAAGATAGAGTAATATTGAATTACGTGAAAACTTTTATGTACCTATGTAATGGAACGCTTCCTTGTAACACATACTTGCCAGAGACCAGTAGTAAGATGTAAAGTTCAGTTGTAATTTTGGGATGTAATTTTAGTGTAGCCATTATAAGGTAGCACCAGATGAATTCTAAGTAAACATGCATATTCATTCTCATTATTAATGTATTTACCAGAGACTCCTTGTTTCCCTGTGAGGTCTCACATACAGTCTAGCTCTGCTATTTCCCAATGTCAATGTGCTTAAGTTCAACAGTTTCTTGATACAATGGATTGCTTCACTGATATTTAAGATCAGAAGGGAAGAGCCCAGATCACACAGAGCTTCTCCCTGAGGGATGCAGGCCTTGCATTTAACCTATAGTTTTCCAATTTCTAAACCAGAAACTTGTGAGGGAAGCAACTAAAGCCTTTTAAAAATACATCTGATGTTGATTTCAGAACTGCAAGTGATATAGAGCTGAACACATCTTTGGCTGATCTGATGTAGTTTACGAAATAAATTCAGAGAATACACAGATGTCACTTGTCTTTGGTAACTGTCCAAGCACGCTCACTGCTGCTGGAAGATATCTTCTCTGGTTTTGCCCTCTAAAATCCACCTAGCATTCAGCATGAGTACTTAACATGTATTAATTTAATAAAGCACTCCTAAGGCTGCCTCAAGTTCAAGAAGATGCAGCACATCACTGTCAGAAAGGCCTTTGTCATTGCCAGCGAGCTATTTGTGTTGTCTCTGCTGGATGGCTGGGACAGCTTGTTCAGGTCTTGTGGGAAGCTTGCAGAGAAGTGGGGCGCAAGGCTAGACACAAGGAGGGGTGCTGGCCAACTCAAGCTTGTCCTGGGCACAGTCACAGAATCACAGAGTCATTTAGGTTAGAAAAGACCCTCAAGATGATCAAGTCCAACCATCAACCCGAGCTACTGAGTGCCATCCCCTCAGTGCCACCTTCAGATGTCTCTACAGCTTTCAAACCAGAACTGGGTGACTGTCAGCAGTTCTGATGGCAGAAAGAAGAATCCTCCTCCTGCCAGCACTTCTCCATGCGCAGCTCTCACGACAGGACAGACGGGAGGCAGAAAACACAGGGAGCATGAAGAGGGGTGAGTGTATACAAGCTCAAGCGCATGTACATCAACACGAAAGCACACAGAAGGATACGTGAAATAAAGTCAAATAGACAAAAGGTCAAATAGAAATAAAGGGTCAGAAAGAAGTAAATGTAGAAATGTAAGAGAAACATATCAAGGGGGAGCAAATGGGTAAGAAAGAAAAAGAGAGAGAGAGAGAGAGAGTTTGGACTAACAGGCAGTACCAGCCAGGAGACATCTGAGCTGCAGATGCATACGGAAACATTAGGCATCAAGTGCAAACATTCACACACACAGTACCGCACACTGAATTAGGCACAAATGACAAATCACAGACTCATTTGGGTGAGAAAAGACCTCTGGTGCATCATCCAGACCATTGCTGCACATTGTGGCAGGTCTGATTACACCTAAACCATCCCTGACAGATGGGTGACTCATCTCTGCCTTGAATATCTCCAGTGCTGGTGCCTCTACTGCCTGCTTTGGCAGCCTGCTCTGTCACCAAACTGTTGCTAGAGTTATGAAGTTTTCCCACATATTTTTTAACTAACTGTTCCCTGCTGCACCTCAAGACCATTATGTCTTATGCCTGTTTGTACCAACCACTGAGAAAAATGGATCCCCATCCTCTCAGTAGTGCCTCTTTATGGATTTGCAGACAGTGATTACATCTCTCCTCACACATCTTTCCTCCTCAATGAACATATACCAGCCTCCTTAATCTTCTCATTTACGCTATACTTTCCAAACTTACCAGCATTTTTGTCACTTTTTCTGGAGCCTCTTCCAATACATTGCGGCTCTGGGGCCTGGAGCATATTACGTGAATTCAGCTTCCTGCTGCTTACCTATGCCATGTCCAGTCATGAAAGGCTGAGGACTGGTTTTGTTTCCTGAATACCATTTGTTTCCTAAATATCTCCTGCTTTACTCTCCTGAAAGATTCTGTTACAAACAGACATACACACACACAAACACGTATTTTATATATTTATAGATAAAATAAGTGTCTTACCTAGTAGCAATCCCAAAACTAAAAGGTATCTTAAGAGCCAGCTGAGCCAGCTGTGATGAGGGGTATCTGAAGGAGTGGAGGATGAGGAAGATGATGGTGTCACTTTATATACTGGAAGAATTCCTATTTGATGGTACCCTGACTATGGACTGCAAACTGAAAATGAGGACATCCCCTTGCTGTCCCCAAACCCAAACATTATTCAGATCCACACAGTCCATATCCATTCATCACGCTCATTTGTCTTCTGGGCCCCTGTATACTGCATCCATCATCCTCTCCTCCTCGTTTAAAGCCTCCACTTAAAAGATCTGTTAGGCTAGTTCTCAACAGGTCTGCCCCCCTGTCGTTAAAGTGATGTGCACGAATGGTTTCTACACAATGCAAAAATGGCTTTGGCACTGTGATTTTAGTTGCAAATGGATAACCTGCATGGAGAAAAAAAAATCAAGAAAGGAAGCACTGAGTAGGTCATTTGAGATATTATGCAGCCGCCTTCAATTGCTCGCTTTAGTTTCTGAAAAGCCTCTTGGGGGTTGAATTAGAAGATGGACCTTTAAAAACATCCGGAGACAATATTCAGTAGAGCCCCCAAGAATGCCATAGCATTTCCTTTATGGATTTCACAGAGAGAGCAAGTCCCAGGTAAAATGCATAACAAACACAACACGCCAAGCCTCAGTGGAAAGACGTTATGACAATGAAGGGACAATCATTTCAAAAGGTCCCCAATTTGCATCTGCAATCAACTACCAGCACAAAAGCATGCCATTTCTACACCTAACTGCCTCACCTGAAGGCGGATACCACGAAGTACTCTACCAAGGGACCACCGAATACTCATTTGCCCCATGCTTCTTTGTAACTGGAGTGCAGGATGAACCAAGAGGATTTGGGCTCTAGGAGTTGTGAGGCTAGAGGCCAGGCTCCGAGAAAGTTGTCTGTAGCCTGTTATAGTTACAGGCTTATTGCCAATGACAGCAACTTATAAATGCTTCTGTGTGGCAGACTAATGGTCAATAATATTTCTTTTCAATACCCTACTGCAACATCAAGCCAAGCATGGAGTTTATTAAGTCTCATGGAATTTTCTATCTGTTCTGGATGCTGCAGGTTTTTGCCCTGCTTGCATCAGCCCTAAAAGAAAATCTGAAAAATCAGTTAAGAAATGGAGAAGCATCTCATTCCTCACAACGGAAAGAATATGAGATGTAAAATGTCATCGCTTTGATGTGCTGGCAAACTTCCTGGAATCAGTCGACCAAAGATAACTATGTTTATAAATATTTGGGATATGAAGATACTGTATATAAATTGCATTTTTATTATTATTATAAAAGAGAGGGGTTTTATTAAAAAAAAAAAAGAAATAGCTCTGCAGTGTATTCTAAATATATACATTAGGGTGTTTTGTGCTGCGCATAGCATGATGTTAATGGGGTTGGGGGACAATGATGATTGAATTCCCCCTTCTCCCCATGCCTTGAGCAGAGCACAGTGGCTAGTCCCTTCTCAGATCTCCCAGCCAGAGCTGCTAGGAGGCTCGTGAAACAGGACCAAGTAGCCCACAGATGTCGCAGCGCAGGCCAGAAGCACTCTGAAAATACGATCCCTCCATCGTAAGGTTTTATGCTGCAGACTTGTTCCCCCAGTATCTAAGAACCTCCCATGTAAAATCAATAGCAATAACAAAATCCCTAGTAGACTTCGTGGAGTCTCTCAACAATATAGCCAGGGCCGTGCTGGAGGAATAGCTGGGGACAGCTGCAGCTTGTTCCAGCCTCTCCCGGCAGGTTTTATTGCAGGGAGAGGCTCAGGACTGCTGCCCGCCAAACTCTTGTAATCCAGATAATTGCTTTTCTACTTTTTTTTTTCACTTTTTTTTTTTACAACAGATATTTCATTCTTGTTAAGACAGAAGAACAGCCGAAGTGCGATCCGAGCTGCTCCCACACCCACGCACATTCTGCTCCCGACCACACTCCGCCAGCCGGGGACTCTGCGTGCCCCGCGGCAGCTGTCCCCCCGCAGCACCCCCTGACCCTCCGGCCTCCCTCCGGCCCGTCTGCACCTCGGGGACCTCAGCCACAGCTCAAATACCACCTACACTGTCATCTTCCATCTCTTCTGGATTCCCTCCTTCCCTGTTATTAACCACGGGAACAGACAGCATGCCACAATGCATTCTGCTTTCTGAACCGCAGCTGAGAAGCCAGTATTAGCCCGCTGGTAAACCCGACTGCAATCTGTTGAGCTGACCGTAAGCTGGCTCCACCAAGGAGGTGAACAACTAAGGCACGATATTCCCAATAATCACACTGAAGAGCACTATCTCCTTGTCGTTTGAGCCCTGGAGTGGTGGTGGTGGTTGGCCGCAGCCCTGTCAGGCCATTCCCACCCACCAGGAGGGTCTCTCCATGCACCTTTCAAGCATCTTATCATGGCTTTGCACCTTCTGCTTCCTTGACAAATAACCATTCACTCCACAGCCTGGGCCTATAGGGACCTGGATTTTTACCCCAGCCAGCCACCAGCTTGTGACAAGCACCAGAGAAGTCCCAGCATTTAGCACCTTAGTCCACGAGTTAAGATGCCTTGGGTAGATACTGGTTTAGATACTCAAAACTGCTCCCAAAACAAGGGCAGAGAGCAGCAAAAGGAAATATTTGGAGGCAGCTCTTACATCACTCCTATGCTATAAAATCTGACTTGTGTTGCATTCTTTAAGTGCTGGAAGAAAAATGCTGCTCACGCTCATACACAGGCTTATTCGTGTTTGGGGGAAACAGGATTGCCAGTATTAAAGATCAACCAGCCCTCAACGGGGTTCAAGGTTTGGAGAATCGTGCCTCGTTCGCTTTTTCACTGTAAATGTTAACTAAACATAGCTCTGATGAGAGGTGCCAGCTCAACAGCCCTGGAGACTAACCCGCCAAATCCTTCTCTCAGTCGTAACACAGTGAGCCCGGAGTAAGTCTGACTGTAACCAGCTGAGCCACTCCAGAATTGTAGCTAGGGATGGATTTCGGTACTGGGACTGTCTCTTCCCATCCACGGCAAGGAAGCTGACCCAGTTTAACTCCACAACAGTGCTCCTGAGGACCTCAGCAAGACCCACATTTGATCCCACAACATGCATGGCCCATGCAGCAACAGTATTTGCTCTCCCAAAGCGGAGTCAGCAATGTGTCCCCCACCTCACCAATTAACACACCTCACACTTTACCTCAATCCCCGTTGGGAAGACTAATCCTGCTTCCTAGCTTACCTACAGTAAACTCACAATTAGCACCAAGGATGACATTTTTCAGATAGCTTTCATCTAATCACTCCCATTCAAACCAGTGTTTTTTTCATCACTGATATCAAAGGATGGATAATTGCAGCAAAATCAAGCGCTCTGAATGAAAACACTAAGAGTGGCAGAAAGAACTGGGGTGCGCCCATGGATGGCCCTACGCAGATGCCACTGACAGGATCCTGGTATATGCTGCACCTAGCAGGACGATGGCGTTCCCTACCTCCCTGGTCCCGCACCAGGGTCCTCTGGACCCATGCCGTGAAGTTACTTGGCTTGGCCTCTGCTCAAGGAATCGGGATACGTGAAGAGCTCCAGGTTTTCCCTATAACTCTTTATGTCACAGCCAAGTGCCCCCAAGCCCGTAGCATATTAACCTCATTCCCCAGCTTTCCCTTTCACTGGAAATTCTGATATCTGACCAGATGATTTTGTTCTAAAGAGGAAGTGTCTGACTTTGAGCCAGTGACAATCCATAGTTTGAAATGGAGGAGCAGACCACTTCACTGACAATCCTCTCCCTTCATCTCTGTGGGCTTTCTGCATTGCACACGTGATGACCTATGACGTTGACACCATCGTGAGGCTCCTGCTGTTTAGTAAAAGCCCTTAATAAGGGAGTAGTTTGGATCAGTAGGGTTGGATAAGATTTGGAACCAAAGCAGCGTGTGGTTGGAAGGGAAGGGTTCCCGTTCACAAAACCCCCAAACCTTTGGAGATTCAGCCATCATTTAGGATAGAGGACTGGCATGTCTTCTCAATTCGTGGTGTGGAAAGTAGGTGTTTTGTGCCCTGCTGGCATAAAAGCTTGCCACAGGGAAAAGCAGGACTTGAAAATTTCTATCATGAGTAGATGTCCATCACAACTGTCACTGCTCTCCTATCTTATGCCCTGGAGTCTCCAAAGACAAAGACTTTAATGACCCTGTAGCCTTCCCTCAGCCATTTTTTGTGTGTGTGGAGTTGCCTGGAGCAGGGAGGGAGTCCCTTTTCTCTGTGTGGAGCTGTCATGTGAGCACATGCAGACCACTATGTTCACTCTGAACATCTCATTACGCAAAATATATTGACAAAAAAAGAACAAGAGCAGAGCAGAGCAACAAAACAGTCAGATAATTAGGATGGTCAAAGAACGAAAGGGTCAAATATGCCTGTCTTGGTTGGGAATAGGAGACAGAATATCAATAAGAACAGCAAAGGGAAAAAAGCAAATGTAGACCAAACGTGAGAAAAACTTCCTGACAGCAAGGCACAGCAGCAGCTTGAGGAATGTCTCAGGTAAAACATTAAGCCGCGGTCATAAGGCATGATGCTTTCCCAAGCCATTTGTGCATGCTCACTCCTTTACTCACTGCTGAGGCTGCTCAAAAAGAAGCTCCACCGAGCAGCACAGCAAGTGCCAGACTGCATTGGCCATGGTGTTCACCCAGCCCTGTATCCTGGCCGTGACAGCAGTCAGTGCCAGATGCTTCAGGGAAGGTACAAGTAAACCACGCAGACAGATGCGGAGCAGCCTGCCCCTCTACATTAGGCCTTGTCTTGGGTTTTGAGATGTAGAGAAGCCTTAAACCCTACTGACTGCACAGGGCTGGCTCTCCTTCCAAGACTGTATGATCCGTAAGACAACTCTGGATACTCTCAGTGAACACTGGATCTTTTCTACTTTTAAGCCCTGTTGAAAGCTAGCTGTTGATGATGTTACATGATAATGATTTCTACAGCCAACCTGCCTGTTACAGGGAAAAAAATACTCCCCCTTTTTCATCTACTGGCATCATCAAACATCTCCTTGTTCTCTCCTCTGAAAACAGAAGCTCCCTCTCATGAACATGCAGACTTTTACATATCCCTTCTTCTTAGCAACATACGAGCCCTGCTAGTCCCAAACTTTCAAAGATCTTTCTCTTTGCACGCAAATCCTCCCAGGCACATCATTATTCCTGTCGTCCAGCTCTCAGCCACCTCTCTTCTAAGACAGTGTGCCCAATCCTGCACGCGTTTTTTTTTTTTTTTTTCAGCTGAGGTTCCAGCACTGAGAATATGGGATCAATCCATATACCACCACACTAACATGCTGCAAAGCTGTCCCCTCTGTCCCCAGTCCTCTCTGCTTAACAGGTAGGCTCCTGCGGTAACACAGCAGTGCTCTGACAACGCAGTCTGTCTTCTCTGCTGCCTCCTCAACCTTTGTATTTTGCATTTAAGCCTTGCATTCATGTGCCCCACGCTTGGCCCTAATGCTGAGTACATTCAAGAAGCGTATAAACAAAGGATGTAATTACTACTCCTCCAGTTTGGGGAGGGACACATAAATGAGTGGCCTTTTAAGGATATTCCTCTAGAAAAAAATGTGTTGTGTCTTCACTAAATCCATCTACTAGCCTTTTCCATTACAATCAATAAATCAGTTCCCTTTTTATATGGTGATGTTGGCTCAGCTGTGATTTTTTGATGGCAAAATTCATTACTCAATTGTCTCATCGCTTCCTTTCTAAGTTGAAAAACATCCATTAGCACCACTATGTGAAGCCCCATTAATCAGCTTTCGTTATAATAATGTTCTTATTCTTTCTTAGCGTCTTTATTGCATCCCACTCATCCTTGTTGTCTCATAGGAGCTTTTAATTAATGCACTAAGAACTGACATAAAGAACCAGCATTTTTTTTTTCTTAAATCTAGCATTTTTGGTTACAGGACAGAAATTAACCAAATTTACTCAGGTGCCCCTGTCCTAGACTGGGGAGAGTTTGCACACTATGCAGGCTGGATGCTTTGAGAAGCACCTGGTTCCAGAAAAAAAGTACAGTCAAAACAATCTCTTACTGGTTCCGAGTACTCATTTAGTACTGTCTACTGCAAAATGTTTTTCAAAATCGGAAGGATCTATTAAGCCTATCCCATACTGCTTTTGGACTTTGATTTGTTTCTTAATGCAAATCAACTAAGTGTATCCTGCAGGGAAAAAAAAATCCTGAAGGGGGGCTCCAAAGCAAGGTGAGGAAGATTTCTCAGTTGTTGAGGTCATCAAAAGTGTTGTCTTACTCCCTTTTTTATCCATGAACTTGAACTCTGTCTTGTCACTTTGATCCATTCCATGCAAAACAAAAATATGGGTCAAAGCTACACTAATCTAGTGCTCTTCACGTATTTCCCATCCTCATAGTTTCTTCCTGCCTGTAAGACTTAAGAAAGGGAAATAAACACTTGCTATTCCTACAACAGGCATGACTCAGAGACAGGCTACAGTCGCTGTAAGGCCCCTGGGCCTTGAGTCAAAAAATGTCTTTCTCAGTGCTACTTCCAGCAAATGCCTCTGGGAAGGCATTTCACCAGCCCTTTTCTGTCCTCTGGTCAGGTTGTCAGCCCCACAGACAAGGGCTGTTTTCAGGCTCCTGTCCTCTTTCAGGAGCTCAAGGGCTCCTGAAAGCACCAGGCTGCTGCTGTCCTCGGGATTTTCCCTACGGGTAGGGCAGGACTTGCTATACTGCTCCCCTCTGGTGCGCTACTTGCAGGGAACACCACCTGCATTCCTCTTTGTAGGTCTCAGCTCCAGCGCCTTTATTCAAGTGCTCAGATGCAGCTCGAGCAATTGGGAAGGAGTCACGGCACGCATTTCAGAAGAGCCTGGGTGCTTGGGAATGAGGGCTCAGAGTCGCTGGCAATTTGGCTGCCTATATCCTACACGAGGACTCCTTTCTGCTAGGAAGACAGCAGGCATTTTGTGCGGGAGCGAGCACAGCTCCTCTGGGGAGAGTTGGAGCGGAACAGCAGATGAAAACTATTTGCCTCATCCTTCCAGCGTGTTAGTACAGGACACAAAAACGGCAAATGAGGAATATTAAATTCCCTCCCTTTGTCCCCCGCAAAGGGACAAATGAAATTGGTGAACAATAGCTTTCCAGGCACCTCTAATGAAATCACCCCTTCTTCTTAAGCATTGCTCGTCAATGGAAAATTGGCATGTTTACTTCCTTCTAGGAGACCAAGTGCAGAACTGCCTAGAAAAACAGGCAAACAAAGGGATATGTTGTGAGTCGATATCTCTGACAAGTCAGGGGGAAAAAAAAATGTACATGGATTATAGAATTTATCATTAAAAAGAAGAAAACCCAAACCCAAGAACTTTGCATGATACTTCAAAAGAAAAGAAGGAAAGGGGAGGTGGAGGGGGGGAGCCAAAAGAAAAGAAAATCTGTCAAGAATTTTCTCACTGCACCCAAAATGCCTCAGTGAGCAGAGATACAGAAACAAGCTAATTACTGTCTTTCTTTTACTTTCCTGATTCTGAACTCACACACAACATTTTTCACGATTATTAATAAAGGAACACTTTTATCTCCTCCTTATTAAGAGTTCTGGGGGTAGGAGTACAGTATCTGACAGATACCATATGGGATAGGGTAGAAACAGTACGGAATGAAGGAAGGGAAAACAGAAGCAGGGAGGCGACTTAGAAATCCCTCCATAGCTCCTTGGATACACGTCCAAACTTACTGGAGCTTTCAATCTAATTGGAGCGATTTCTGCTCCGCTATGCTCTTCAATATTTATCTCCCAGGCTCCGAGGCTTAGGGAGTCAGGGAACAGAGCATGGGGTCTGCATTTATGTGAACTGAGAAATGGTTGTCTCCAGGAGTCCTTGAAAAGGGGAGTCCAGCACTTGGAAAGCCGGGGAAGCTGCCGGACATACCCCAGGAGCTGGAGAAGAGCTGAGCATCACGCCCAGGCGTGCAGCAGCCAGCGGTGTGGCAAGGGGGTGATGGAGAGGAGAGCCCCTGGCTGGGAGAGCTGGGGCTGCAGGGCAGGAGGGGGCACGGGCAGAGCTCGTGTGGGAGCTGTAGGCTGGCTGCCAGACAAAACAGAGACCGCTGGTTTGAAGGCAGGAATGAGGGGCTTCGTGTGGCTCCCGACTACGCGCTGTCCAATTCCAGCTTTTGTTTTCAGCTCCTTGCCTCCTTAAACATCACAAGGTTCAAAGCAGAAAAACAACAGAAATTCTTACAGCACAGCCCCCATCCCCTTTGGGTACTGAATATTTTCCGAGTTTGGAAGAGCAGCTTAGACCAGCTGCTTTTCTGAATAAGTCAAGGAAGACAGCGGGAGCCAGGAGGCATGGAGGAAGAACACCAGCTCGCTGACTGAGCTCCGCATGTTCTACACATGACCAGTTTAAACGCCTGCCTGACTCTTCACAAACACTAAATCGCGGTCTCTCTCCTCACAGTACCATTACACGTAGCCTTTGCGTCCTGCCTTACAAGTGCTGCAGACCAAGACAAGCTGGAGTCACCAGACAATTGGCGTTCTTGGGTGCAGACCCCTACCCCTAGCCAAGAGCTAATTGCTCACAGCACGACAAACCCTCTTCTTTATCATCCGTGGAGCACTGACCAAACACTGCAGACAGACACACAATCTGCCAAGCGTTTCTACCTTTCGCCCTAAGGTAAATATTTAAACTCCCTCCAGGTTATAAATTTTCTTTGGTAAATGGACATCTATAGAGTACTGCGGTGTGTATCCCTCCAGACAGTGCCCAATTCCCATCTGCTGGGGTTTCGCTGTTGTATTGCCCACAGTCAACAAGAAGCAGTGCTCCCTGCCACCTACTCTAGCAGATACTCCAACATCTTAAAGGTAATTCTTCATTACAGAGCTATACAATACTATACAATGTTCTGCACAGAAGAGGGGAAAAAAAAAAAAGCACCCAAACAAAATCTGCCCTTCTTAAGGGGCACTATACGGTTTTAAGAACCATTTTGTGATCTGTACCTAAGGATCTTTGGATTAGGAAGATCCACAGAAAAAAAAAATACTGAACAACTAAATTAAAGATAGTGCAAGACTTTAAGAGCGCAGACTTGATGACACAGCTGGTCCCTGCAAATCTGGTGCAATCAGTGAGATTCAGCTCTGATCCTGGCAATCTGCTCTGAAGCTGCAGGAGAGCCACAAGGAGACCCTGTCCTAGGGCAGAACCAAGGCAGAGCTGCTCATCCTCGCACTGGACTGCCTCTCCTCCTTGTCCTGCCAAAAGGTGCGGCCACAATTTCAACATCCTTGGCTCTCACGATAGAGGATGCAGAAAGGACTCCTTAGAAGCACTGCTCCAAAACCTAGGCTGGTTTAAAGCACCCTCTTCCTCCAGCTAGAAGTTTGTAGCTTATCCCCCAAAACCAACAGAAGAGAATGAACAAGTCATGAAGCCATTTTGTTTTGTAGCAAACCATGTAAAACAAACAAACAAACAAACAAACAAACCACACTCCAAGTGTCACTCCCAAGCACCTACCTTGCCATACTCACAAACCTCCTCACAACCAGACTCTGGTGTCAAAGGCACACACCACAGTTTTTCAAAGAAAAAAAAAAATCTGGTCTACTCTGCTGCCACCACCACCAGGACTACAAATACCCAAGGGATCTAGGACTTGTGTAAATCAAAATTTCCTTCTTAGGCATCCTGAAAAATCAGTGTTTATATTCTCTTTGGATTAGCGAGGGGCTCTTATGTGGCAGAACATCTCTTTCCGAAGTACAGAGCAATCACTGCTCTTACATAAAACAAGAGTTAACGATTCTGCTGATTTACAACCTATTTTCCACGACTATATCCAACAGCGGATCCTCAAGAGGCTTTCGCCGTACGCAAATTTGGAATACAGGACAGTGATAAAGCTATGTTTAGCTAGAAAATGAGAAAACAAATGATAGGTAGGAGTCGAACTTTCAAATCTGGGTTAATTTGTTAATGCCTTGCAACTGAGGGGAAAAAAATAATAAAAAAAAATATTTTGACTAATTTTCTTTGAGCTACAGGAAAAAAAATCCCCTTTGCTTTCAAAGTAAACCCAATAGGGATCAGGGCACATCAATTTTGCTAATGGAACCTGGTTGCAGCCTTAATTATTGTTATCTCTCTGTAATAGATTAGCCATTTACCCAGATTATATAGACATAGTGAGATTAGATTAGATAGCCCAGGCTCCATATGCTTTTTCTATCTCCCTGTACATTATAGCAGTCAACTAACTGAATCCCTGCTTGTACTCCTGGTAATGAGATATCCTAGTACATTTATTTTAAGCTCTTTTCAGGAAAAATTGACCAAGGTTCGGGAAAGGAGGTAGTAAAAGAGGTGTTTAGATTTGAGGGATACCCTGATTTCAAAGATGGTGGGCTGTAGGACCATACTGCTCTCTTCGAGGTGAGCTGTTATTTTTACTGCAAGTGAGCAGAGATGAAAACAAATACCCACAAATACAAGACAGGCATTCCAGTCTCCTGCACAGGGTCCATCTACTGCCAGCCTCCTACAAGGAAATGGGGCCACTTTAGTTAGCAAGTTGTATGGGATATGATTTCTTTGTATGAACAAACCCTGGGATTAAAAGAACAAGCTTGGATAAACCATGTGGGATTTTGAATGTTTTTAACAAGGTACGGCCAAGTTTTCCTAACTGAAAAGGCAAAAGAAGAAAATCCGTGTGTCCCTAGTGGGCTTGCAAGGTTACCTCAACTTCTCAGGAGGTTTTATCATCATGAGATGAGACAGTGAGTAGGTAAGAAAAGAAGATTTCTTCTGTCATAACAAGCTGAAGCTTGCACAGTTTTACAACATAGCTTACAACAATGCAGCAGCAATGGAAACACTGTGCAGATTTGGAATGAACACCTCCACAGAATCACAGAATCATAAAATGGCTTGGGTTGGAAGGGACCTTAATGATCACCTAATTCCAACCCCCCTGCCATGGGCAGGGACACCTCCCACCAGACCAGGTTGCCCAAAGCCCCATCCAGCCTGGCCTTGAGCACCTCCAGGGATGGGGCATCCACAGCTTCTCTGGGCAGCCTGTGCCAGGGCCTCACCACCCTTACAATGAAGAATTTCTTCCTAATGTCTAATCTAAATTTATCCTCTGTTGGTTTAAGAACATTCCCCTTGTCTTATCATTATCTACCTGAGTAATGAGCCCCTCTCCATCCTTTTTATAAGACCCTTTTAAGTATCAAAAGGTTGCAAGGAGTTCTCCCTGGAGCCTTCTCTTCTCCAGGCTGAACATCCCCAACTCTCTCAGCCTTCCTCAGAGGAGAGGTGCTCCAGCCTCTGCTAGTCTTTGTGGCCCTCCTCTGGACTCACTCTAACAGCCCCACATCCCTCTTGTGCTGGGGGCCCCAAACCTGGACGCAGCACTCCAAGTGGGGCCTCACAAGGGCAGAGTAGAGGGGGACAATCACCTCAATCTGCTGGCCACTCCTCTGCTCATGCAGCCCAGGTCACAGTTGGCCTTCTGGGCCAACTTCCATGCAATGGTCTGCTTAGTGGTCAGTCTGTCCAGGAAAATGTTCTAAGCACATTTTGGTCTCTTGTTCTGAAACATCAGAGATCTTCAGACAAAGGAGAAAAAGAAAAAAGAAAAAAAGAAAAAAAGAAAAAAAGAAAGAGAAAGGACTTCTCTTCTAGAATCCTTGTCCAACAATCTCTCTTCCTACTCCTTTACAATCTAACTGCTCATCTAGATATAGCCCTGAGCAGACAAAGCTGCATTTTGAATGCTCTGTACCAGGAGAGGTTGTAAAAGAATTTGGCATCAAAGGCAGGGAAGAAACATAAATCCCTTCATGGCGTCATTTGGTTTTGTGATTTGCAAGGTCTTGATTCTGCTCTGAAACCCCTTCAACAAGAAAATCAAGAGTAGTGAACAGCAAGGTCAGCACACATCATTTCCCCATTCCAAAACCACTTGACTTTACATTGAGATCAACTACTCGAATTTTGGTGTTCACTGTGCTTATGAAAGCCACAAGAGCCTGGCCACACAGAACAGCTTTAATAGATGAACACACCCACACATGCTTTTATCCAGAAACTTTTCCAATTTGCTTTTGAAATTTCTGGTTACCAAGTTTCTTCGGATACATTCTTAAAACTTACAGATTCTTCCGTTTGCCTCTTATGCACCCCTTATTTCACTTCATCATCTACTTAGAGAAGTCAAGATCCTTTCCCCAGGCACTTCTCTGATGCAAATAAACTTCAGTAGGTTACTCTCCCAGGAAATGTTGTCAAATGTTTGGAGAAATGCTTTAAAATGGCATTTATTCAGCACAACTCATCAAGCTGCTCTGAAAAACATAAGTACTAAGGACAGCTGGAGAAAGGTTAGAAAAGCAAGATACGTTGACATTGCTCCCTTGCTCTTTCCTGCAGTAGTCCCACATTTGATATTACACTGAGCTCTGTGATTTGAGTTGGCTTGCTCCTTCCCTCTGCCCTGCCTCACTCCACCTCTCATGCACACACACTTCAGCTTAATTCCTTCAACAGCAATAAAGAAAAAGAACAACATGGTTCCTTCTCCCTGCCTTGTAATAACGAAAAACTGCACAAGACAACAAAGCAATGCATACACAGATCTTTTACCTTCCCCCTTCCCACAAAGTCTCTAGAGTGCTGAGCTGGGCGCTGGCACCCGCTCGCTTGATTAAGTTGCTTCCTGCTTTTGAGATTGCATTTACTTTTATTTTTTAAACTTTTTTTTTTTTTTCAAAAAGGTTGGGTGGAGCTCAGTTTTATTTCCCCCCCTCTTCAGGGGCTTGCTTATTTATATTTGCCGATTCTGAAAGCTGTGAATCACACTTTGATTTACAGCCTCTCCCAGGAGAGACAGGAGACCCTAATGAAAGAGCAGACTGCAAGGGTAATTAATACTCACCAGACATTCAGCTGCACTATTAGCGAGCAATATGTGCGTATGTGTGTGCGTGAGCACCGTCAACTGGAAAGGAACGGAGATGATATTTACGTGGGCACGTTCCTGAGCGCCTGGCTAACCCGCAGCCGTAGCCATTAACAAAGGAGAGATGCCCAACCAAAATCCCCACCGTGGGGAGCAAATCTGGGAGGGTGTTGGGGTCACGGGGAGCCGAGGTAGCTGCGGGGAGCCAGGCACAGGGTCGCCGAGGGATGCAGGAGGGAGGCTGGCGCAGCACATTGATTGGGGATGCTGGGATGGAGAGAAGTCGGGAGGGTGATGGATCACCCCTGCTTAAAACAAACAAAAAACAGGCAGCTTGCCAGGAACGGTTTAGGCCAGTTTCATTAAAACTCTTCATTCATCATGCTGAAACGAGGCGGTGTTTGTTATTGCAGCGGTGGTGTGCTGGTGCGGTAGCTATTACAAGTGGGTGGCAATACAGGGAGGGGGCAGCGGGACGAGATGGGAGGGTAATGAAGGATGGAGGCGACTGGGCTCAAGTATCACTTCCCCTCCACTGAAGGGACTAAAAATCACCCTCTGTCTCCCGCATGGAACCGGGCTGATAAGGCTTCACATCTATCCAGCCAAACCCCAGGACGAGAGAGGATTCCCTACTTCCACGTGTATTTATTCCCCTCATTAGACCAAATAATGGCACCACAACATGCTGGGGCTTACTGTAGTGTCAGGCTCAGCTGTGGCCATGAATCCACTTAATGTCACCTCAGGAAATCCTAACAGTGTGATGCTCAACTAAAAGCCCTGCACCTGCCTGGAGAGGGATGGGATGCAGCTCTCGGGCCTTTTCCATCTCTGCTCTCGGTGCCAGGTCCCGCTCTCACTGCCCACGCACTCAGAAACAGGGAGAGAACAAAAACCAGAAGGGGTGGAAGCTGCCTTGCTACACAGCTGGGGCTCCCTCGCTCTTGTGTTTGCTTCTGCTTTCCTCTTCATTGCATTCCTCGTATGGTGCTGGGGGCGGCACTGCTGTCCACACACAACAGGCCTCCTCGCCCTCGCAGGAACCCAGGAGGGCACAGCCCTGCCTGCTGAGTGGCTTTGTGAGTGACCCCAGGATGAAAGAGGACCGATTCCCTACTACCTCACTCTGAACTCTTTCGTCACGCTCCCAACCTATGCACCCCACAGCTGCACGTCTGGCATTAAGGCCAATATGTGATTTCAAAGCCTGGTTGCTGCAATCCCTCTGGAGAAACCCAGCTCCACCTAAGTGTACCCATAAAACAACGTGTAGACATTCATTCCTGATGGCCTTTTCACAGGGATATATCTATGTGCTTGTACATGTGAGGGAAGAAGAGAGAAGAAGAGAGTTCATTTTGTTCCGATATGTTTTACGGAGCAGCAAGGGACACTGCTTGTACTATCATCATAAAAGTCCAGGAACACAACCATCTCAGGGATTGAGAGGGAGGAAAAAAAATGTGTGGATGACAGGGAACATTTATGCTGTTTACTTATCTTTGTGAATGTCCAACAAAAGAAAAAGGCATCCTTGGGGTCTGCACATGCCTCTGTCTAAGCTGCATCATCAGTCCCGTGTTAGAGTGTGATCTCTTTCTAATATGAAGAGATTACATTCATTTCCATAGTGGGCTGTGTGTATGTATGCATGACCAAAACCACAAGCAATCTCACCTGCAAGAAAGCTGACTCTAGGAGACACTGGAAACACAGAAACAGACACCCGCAAGGCTCTCCAAGGAAACCTTAGCATCATTCCATCGTGGTGCTGGAGACCAGCTGGTAAAGCGTGCTGCACATCGTGGTGTTCACCCTCCCTCCCCTCATCCTGCTCACGGAAAAAGGTGTAGTCTCTTTGAGAGGGTAAGAGGCAAGGCTCTACCAGTTACAATGGTCGGGCAGCGATGCTGTCAGCTGAGGAAATGAAATATCCCCAGTCCATCCTGGTAGCAGCTAAGGGATGTTTTGCTATGCCCTTCAGTGTCATGACGTACAGGCTACAAGCTCCCATTCTCACTGGCTATGTTTTTAAAGCATCTACCACAGTAATGGCAGCTGCATAATAGTAACTAGCATTGGCCCAGGGTTTGGTGTTTTTTTTTTTTTTTTTGAAAGGAACATTTTCTGGGAGAAAATTCAAGTTGAACAGAAAAGGCATGTTTTGCAGGAAAATATCAATTGTGCTGAAATCTTCAAGGAAAATTTTCATGACAGCATCTCATTTGGATAAGACTGAAAAAAAATTTGCTTTAGCATTTTATGAATATAACACAAAGGAGAAGTTAAATGCTTCAGTAAGGTTGAAGCAAAACATTTTTAGACTCTCTGAATGCTTCCAAGACTATAATGTTCCCCACCAACTTTTCTCAGGTCAAGTGACACAAGTTTTTTGAACTCTTAGATTTCCCAGAGATGAAAAACTGGTTTTCAATCACTTAGAATGTTCCTAAGAATGGTTTTTTTTCGGGGCATTTTTACAAACTTCCATCTAGCTTTCTGTAACAGAGAAATAAATGCCTTCTCCTCAGCAACACGGAGGGCACACATACTCATTCTGCTGAGGTAACCCCAAATCTGGGCACTAGACCTAGCAACTACGCAAGCCAATAACCAAGTAGCTACCAACATTCATGTGGCTCATGCCCTTACAGATCCACGTCTATTGTTTGGCAGTTATTTGGACTGAAGATAGCTTAGATTTTCCTGCAGGTATTGCAAATCATACCTCTCCACAGGACTGCTATGATTCAGTGCCTGAGCCACGGAAAGGACTTCAGCCTCATGCCCCAAAATCCCCCGTCTCCCGTTCTTCCAGACAAACAACACCCAGCCTACAAGTACAGACCCGGTTTCCAGCTTCCACTGTCTCACCTTCGCTGATTAATAAATCCCCTACGAAAAAGTTTCTCCCAATACTTGACCTAAATATTCTCCGCACTTCCCCTGTTGGCTAGTGAGAATAATTGGTCTCTCTCGTCTTTCCCTTCATGTGTCAGCAGGCAGTGCTCACAGCTCCCTTCTGCTTTCTCTTTTCCAGACTTCAATGGTGTTACACCAGGGACAAGGGTGTAACTTGGCCCCTTCGTGCCGGGCTCTCTCAGCCTTCCCCTCAGAGGTCTTCCTGCGCATGAAGAATTTGTCTGGTTTTCTCCGCTTTAATGGTGCACGGAGGTGTTCTCCCTGCTTCTCTGATGTGTGTCCAGCACAGCTGTGTCTCAGGAAACTGGATTTAAAGAGAATGATATTTGCCCATTTACATCGATTGTGGGACTGAAAGGTTCTAACAAACCCTATTCTAAAATCAATTTTTCTGACTTAAAGGGCCCCTGCTGTATTCCAGTAATGAGAATCAAATATCACATTTCACCAAAATCCCATTATACTGTCATGAATATCCCATTACACTGTCAAGAACCAGGTGGTGGTTCTCTATGGTGTCTTCTTTACTGATGGGCAATCATCCTGCTTAGAGGTTCAGTTTGAACAAGCCCTCAAGAGGCCCGGATCCTTCCCTGCATTGCACCGAAGCCCAGCAGCTCCTCCTGAGCAGCACCCGCCCTGCTCATCCCTGCCGGTGCACATCCCCCTCTGCACTGCACTAAGGGGCATCTGAGGATATTCTTCATCTCCGAAGATGTGCCTATCAATCTGCATGATTAGGTCCCGAGGCGTCAAACTTCAGGGGAGAGAGGTGACATCTGTGGCTGCCTTCCTGCAGATGCCAGTGCGTATGTTCAAGAACGAGGGCTGCAACATTTTCTATCAAGCACTGTTTTTTTGGGGTCATCTTGGGCCACCATGTCATTTTGCCTTTGATTTTGCTCCATGTCCTCATCTGCAAGAGGGTGATAATCTTTACCAGCAGCATTTTGAAGCAGGGAGCTCCTATTTAATGCTTGCTGTAACACCCCGGGACATAAAGGGAGATGCCATTCCTAAGAGTTATGCATATTCACCACTTTTCACAGGCCTCAAATCAAGGCTTAGATGATTCTTCTTGGCCAGAGAGGGAGAGGAGAAGAACAGAAATAAAATCTGAATTAAAACTTCTTGAAGCTCGTGGAAAATAAAAACTCCTGAGTCCAGATCCAGGAATAAATTTTACCACTGGCACCTGTTTGTCTTCCTTAAAAAAAAATGCAAATCTCTGATCACAACGCAAGGTTTAAGACTCTTAAAAGCTAACTGTGGATCAAACTTTTTCAGATGAAGCCATGTTCTACCAACTCAAATCAGCTCCCGACTTCTCCAGATGGTCTCTCCCATCGCTTCTCTATTCTAAAATAAGCGTGTAAAGGAACCCTTCTGAGTTGTCTTTGCATCTTTCACAGCAAGGACACCACCATTTCTTCCACTGTTTTCACAAAAAAAATCATGAAAGCAGGGCCTTGTAGCAGTGCCTCCATTAAAAAACATGAACTAAAACCCAGGAAATTTCACCTGAACAGAAGCTTTTTTTTTTTTTTTTTTCATTTTTTCATCTTTTTTTTTAAACTATGAGGCAGGTCAAACACTGCAACAAGTTGCCCAGACAGGCTGTGGAGTCCCCATCTGTGAAATACTCAATACCCAGGTGGACACAGCACTGGGCAACCTGCTCCAGCTGACCTTGCTCAAGTGATGTGGCTGGCACAAGTGATCTCAAGAAGTCCTTTCCAACCTCAGCCCTTCTGTGATTCATCCACCATCTCAGGGCTCTGTTTTGCTGAACATGGGGATTATGCAGCAGTTTTCACAAAAAAGTTATGGCTTACAGAAAGTCTTTTCTAATAAGAAACCCACCCTGCAAGAATTGATTTAAAAAAGAAAAAAACATTAAATAGCTGAAAATATGATAGCTGCACAAGTATGTCAATGCAAGAAAATGCTAGAACTATAACGTACCAGTCAGCATAACACGGCCTTCATAATCTGCCTTAAATACCAAGATATACTGTCACCTACTTTTCATCACAGCTTCTGCAGCACACACAGCGAGTGAGGTAAGGTGCCCTGACTCTGAGACTAATCTTTATTTTATCAAACCTTAATATTTTCCTGGTATGGTTCCTTCCCTCCCTCCCCTTCCTTTTTCCCTTCACTTTTTTCCCCTTCTTAAAAAATAAAATAAAAATAAATAAATAAAATCCTCATTTTTAAATGCCAACGAAAGGAATACTGACATCTCTGGAGCCTGTATATTAGGTTTCCAAAACTGCCTGAAGGGTTTACATGGACAACTCCCATTTATTTACTTGTTAAATTCAACAGAAAACCCTCTAACTCCACGGACAGAGAACAGAAGGGAGCAGCCTTCCTGCTCCCTGCCCACATAGAAATTTCCTGGTCTTCTCTGGAGGAGTGAAGTGCCACCACGCTTTTCCATTTATTGTCTTGTGCGTTGCTGACATGTTCATCTTTGTGGGGAGAGAGGACTGCCCTAAGACCAGAAGCACACTCCTCCATATGGAAAGGTGTTACTCTGTGCTTGTGACAGCCTCAACACCTTGCCACATGGGGAAGGAGCTGTGACTCACCAAGCCTATTTGATAATCAAATAGCAGACAGTCATCCGAGCAGTGGGAACTGGCCCCATGCAGATACACATCCTCCTCTCACCTGCTACTTACAAACACGGGCTTCCAAATTTCCCCTGCCTAATGAACGCAGCTGTTCGTGGTCAGGTGCATCACCTCCACACTCCGAGGGTCCTGGGCCACGCTCACAGACCTGCTGCAGAGCTTGCACCAACCTTCCAGAAGCAGCAAGCGTGGGATATCCCCTGCTCCATGGCCAGACCTCCCAGGCTCAGGCGGGACTACGGCCTAAATGGCAGCCCCCGGTCCATATGTCCAATTTGCTGCATGGAATTGGCTGCAGCCAGGCAGGCAGAGACCAGAGACACAGCAAGCAGCATGACAGAAACAGATAACCTAGGCTTGCAAGCCCGGCTACCGCCGTGTGCCCTCGGTGGAGGAGATGAGCACGTTATCTTCCAGCCGCACGTGTCCAGCAGCCGCTTGCAGCAATCCGAGGGGAGATTCGGGCACACGCATACAGACACAAAATACTTAGAGTCTTTTCGAAGTTTTAAATCACATGCACTTATCTGCTTCCAGGAAAAGACATGAAATGGGGGAAATTCACTGTGCTGCTACACATTTCCTTCCCAGATTTGTCCCACTTGTGGTTATGGTGCTGCGTGAGGCTGTTCTCAGATGCCTTTTCTTCAGCAGGGATGGCAAATGCATCTTCCCAGGGCTTTTTCCCAAAAATGTGAGGGGGAAAGGGAGAAAGGGGATTCTCCTCAGACTCAAAACCCCTCTGAATTTACTCTGGGTATATATATAAGCCTATTTTCCACAAACCTGATAGTACAGTACTATGCAGAGCATCAAACACCACAAAATCCACCGCCTCTGCTTTCACCTCCAGCAGAGACCCACTGCCCTCCAGAGCCTGACACACCTCAGACCTCTGCTGACCATGCCGCACGGATCCAATGTACAATACTAAAACCTTTATTTCTTCCCCTGCCTCACACACCTGCACCATCCCTCAGCTTGACATAAACACGCAGCCTTGAAGGACTCAAAAGCACAGAATATTTTGCTTGAACGCAGAGCCTATGCTCCAGTTTCTCCCTTCTGCAAAGCCTCACCTATAAAAGCAGATATCCCTGCTCCTCACCTCTGGCTTCCTGCTATTGTTACATCATGGAGTAGAAGGCTATGGCTTCAAATAACGTATACAACATCTGTTTTAAACTAGAAAAGCAGCAAGGAGCATCACGCATTGCTGGCTTTTAGACAGAACTTATCTGCAAATAAAACAGACAATGTGTCTGTGTGCTCATTTGGGGTCTTTTGTTTCACGGCTGATTATTTAATTTCAAGTGCCCTAAGTGTCTCAGGCATTTACAACAAACGAATGAAGATGCAGCTCCTGTGTGTCAGGAATATACAAGCTCCATTCAACAGGATACAATGAGTGAAGGTCACAAACAACCAGGAGGATAAGCAGAGGAACGAGTGGGTGTTTAAAAGCAGATCATTATTACTCAGCAAGGCCTGGACACAAAATAATGGCTTCTGTTTAGTTTGTTTTGGAGGGGCTAATAAAGCTCTTTCTCCTCCCATAGGCAAGAGGGAGGAAGAGTTCATTCGGTCACTGACTGAGACTCAGCAAGTAGCTTCCTGAACAAGCTTGAGGATGGTGCAGCAAGCAGCAAAGAGCAGACCCACAGAGGAGAGAAGAGATAAAGAGGGCATCCAGGTGGTGCAACAGGATCCTGAGGCACCCAGGGTCCATGATCAACTGCCCCTGACCCTACAGTACACAGCAGTGAAAATCTTTCCACCCTCTCCAGTAGGTGGAAGTCCTCAGTCAACGCAGTCTGAGCTTCCTTTGTAATCAGATCTTGTGTAAGGCTCCAGATGAACCAGCCACATCCAGCTCCTTCTGCTATGGAGCAGCACAGCCCATCCTTTTCGAACAACCCGTGGTCTGCAGCCACCGACATTTGTTAAGCAAACAGGTTTCCTACTTATCTGTGTTTACTTTTTCTGAATCTCTATGGTTATTTTGCTGTGAACATTACAGTTTTCAGCAGTACATTTTGGTTCTTATCAGATAAAAAAAGAAAAGAGAAAAAATAATTTCCAAAACATTTTTGTCTAAATTTGCCTGCCAGTCACAATTTTCAGCTCAAAAAGCTCTCTGGCACAGCACTAGAAAAGCTATAAGCTGCAGAGCTGCATTATTCAGTTTCCTCCGTCTCTAGATGTATTATTTAACTTCTTGGCAATAATGTCAGGGACATAATCCAACAGAATTGCAGAGAAACAAAGGAAACCAAATTTTCAGAACAGCTCAAATTGGTTTTCAGTGCTTACTTTATATAAACTGGGGAAGATAAAAAGAAAAAAAAAAAGAAGGCATATCGTGATCGGTTAAGAGGTGACAGCAGACACATGCTTAGGGAGGCAAATCTGGAGCCCCCTTCCTTTGGCTTCTAGTAGGAAATCTTGAACTACAGGAGCCAAAGGAAAACTCCCCTGGCTGCTGCTCGTCCCCTCCATGATCCAACAACAGTCACCCACTCACCTCCTTGTCAGGTTAAAAGCTACGTTTCTGGAAGAGAAATTTATTGAGTGACCAGTCTCATTTGCATGCCCCACTACTCAGCTTCCCCGGGGCAATATAAATTTCTTTTTCACAGGTGTCCAAGAGACTGACTTATCCAGAATGCATGTCCCCATGGGTGAAATACCACGGACATAAACCACCCATTCCCAGCACACTCCTCGGCTGTGTTTGCCACCTGAATCCCACTTGTATTTAGCCCCAATTCTCTCTAATACTCATTTATTCCTGCTCTAAGATCATCAGGGTTCCTTGCTTTACTTTATAGCGGCAAAATGCCCGCAAGGAATAACAAGAAGAATGAGAATCAATGTTTATAGTTTACAAGGTGCCTTGAAATTCTGAGATTAAAGGTCCTTTTTGCTATTATTCTAAAGTACACTCTTAAACAAATACCTGCTGTTCTCAGACATCAGAATACGTCCCTTCTCCTCCATTATTATTATTACTCTAAAAATATTAAATGGCCCTTCATTTTCTTCAAGGATCAAAAGAGCTTATGACAAATACCAATTTGTTCCTGACACCGAGGAGCAAGCTGAAGCGCAGAGGAACCAAGTACACACAAGTCCACGGCCGAGACACAAAAATAGATGCCCCTGATCCCATCCGCGCTGCCTCAACTCCGAGACGCGCTTTATCACTGCCCCAGAAGCACACGCTGAGTGAGGGTGGGGTGGCAAGGACTTTGGAAGTGCAAAGACTGAGACTGACTGGAGAAAGGGTGAGAGGATTTGCTCCGAGGGTGAAGCGTTTCAGAAGAGATGATGGCACAAAGCAAAGCTCTCCGTGACAGGGAGTGTCTCTGCATTCTCCCAGACACGCCAGAGGGGAGGAGGGACATCTCCCTTGCTGATGCTCAGTAGCTCAGAGGTTATATATTTATAACACTTTTATATCCTCAGACCTTTAAGATCATAAAATACGCTCCGTACTGCACAGCATAATAGTTAGGTGTTGCAGGTTTTAGAGGGAGGGGTTTAAGAATAAAAGTCTCCCTACACGCTGAGCAAGTCCAAAGCAACCTAGCTACTTCACAATAAGTCTCTTAAAAATGCAGTGCCATCATTTGATATAGGAAGGTTCAAAGAGATGGCAAGAGACCAAAAATAACTTTAATACAAGAGTCTCCAGCCACCAGCTTTTTGTGGGACTTTCAGCAGCTGTGGGGCTATGGGGCAGTGCCTGGCAAAGCCCCTAACCCAGCACAAGCAGTGAGACTATCAGAGATACTTGCCAGCCCAGAGCTTATCACAGATTTGGTCCCTGAGCTACACGCTAGTGGGGCATACAGATCTGCAAAGGACAAATCATAATATAAAATCCAAACTGTCAAGAACCCTCCTGGGATTGCGTTTGGATGCCAAAATGCAATCTGGATTCATGGGGTTTTACCAGTTAAACACACATGCAGAGCTTTTGCAAACAACCCTTCTCTCACTAGTGCTGGTGGGTGGTGGAGGAGAATTTATTTGGAAACCAGGCAAAAAATAATCTTAGCAAAATGTTAGGCAGTTGAGAAACCTGCTCAGCAGGATCCTAAAGCTTTGGCAGTCCGGTCTGCTAGATTGCTCTCCAGACACTGCACTGGTTCAGTTCAGGTCCTGGGAACAAAAAGTATAAAGAGGACCCAGGCTAGGATATCCTGACACAGATCTAGCTGGAGATTTCCAGACTAACAAAAGAGGTCAGGATGAGCACTCTGGTTCAAGCCTCATGCCTGCAAGGTACCCAAAAAGCAGCGGAAGAAAATGGAAGGGCTGGGAGGGGGGACAGGACACAGCTCCCAGACCCCCGGCTCCCAGCCCCCGGGGCCGGGGAGGCGAAAGCGCGCTGCTCTGAGCCCTCACACCGGCGACGCAAATGCCACGGGAAGCGGTGCCGCGCGTCCCCATTTGTCACGGGGGCCGGCATTAACTGAGTGTTTAAAAGTCATGATGTCATCGCCATTAATCAGGGCCCCGCTGGGCCACGCTCCGGCGCTGCATATTAATCACCAGCGGCCCCGGGACTCGCTTATCTGGAGAGGCTAAGTTTAGATCCATAAAACATGATTTATTTTTAAAAGTAGCGTTATTAAAGATGAGCTACAGCTTCGTTCGCACTCCCGCTGGAGTCTCCTTTAGGAAAGGGTTGGTATTTTGGAGTTGGTACAGAAACCATCCTGATTATTCTGAGCTTGAGAAAGACATCAGGTGTGATACTGGCCTTTGAAGGTCTTGGATGTTGCCCCTACAAAACAGAGTCATCCCAATGTCCCAGCAGAGTCATAGCCAGGAAAAAGCTCCCAGCTGAATTGGTTTTGACTACAGATAGCACAGGACCAACAGCTGAGCAGTGAGCGCAGGTGATGCTGAAAGGCAGGTTAGATACAGAGCCACATGCCACCGCAATGGTAATTAAAGGCAGTGTCCCACTCCGTGTGCCCAGATATGGCCTTAATCACCAGGTGAGCCTGTTGAATGCCGGCCTGTAATTGACATCCAGCACATTAAGTTATTTTCTGTGCTCTGCAAAGTGCTTCTGTTGGATCAGCAGCACGATTGATCCACACAAATGAATTTGTAAAAGCCTGTCTGCACTCAAATTTATACGAGTTTAACTACAGTCACTTTAACAATCACTTTAGGTCTGGCCCAATCTGCACATGTGAACTGTACCTGTTTAATAAAATCACTTTCTAAAACAGTCTGCTAAATTTGATTTGTCTCCTTGCACATCTGCTCTTGCTTTGGATTAAAGATATTCTGCTGTCAGTTTAGCACGCACGGGCAACATCCAGGTGGGGTCCCCCAACTCCAAACAAGAGCCTCCATCAAACCTGTTCCAGCAGTTCTATTAACGCTGTCCCTACGCCAATCTACTTAGAAGCAGCGCAAATCCCATGCAACGGGGCCAGACCGAAAGGTTTGGCAGACAGAGCAGAAGAGACGAGAGCCTCGCTGGCACAAGCAGCGGGACGCTCATCCCATCGGTGAGGGAAGGTTGCTTGTTTATCAACCACGACAGCCACTGACAATGACTACGATCTCCTATCGCAGGAGCCACTGGGTGATACGGGGTCCCCACATGGCCGCAGGAGCCATGGGGTCTGTGTCACTGCCGTGGTGCCTGGTCCCAGTGGGTTAGCTGCCAAGGCCTACCTCACTCTCCTGTGGCGACAGCCACCTGAACTCCGGTCCTCCTTAAGCCGCCTTCCCCTCAAACACTGTCCTCCTGCTCTCGTCCCCATGAGGGGCGAGTGCTGAGTCACTTGACAGCTTCATTGCTCCTGAGCTGGCGACCCTGCTTCTTCTTGGCCTGCCTTCCCGGCCACGCTGTCACCTCAGGCAGGGCTGCGCAGCGGAGCACATCCGAACGAGCACGTTGCCTCTTACTCATACGCAGAGAGAGACGCAACGCTACGATCAGTCACGGTGACAAGCCTTGGCATCCCACACGGCAGCAGCAAGGGGACTCGGCAGACCAGGAGATTCATCAAAGCGCTGCAATCCAGAACCGGCTGGCTATTAATTGCCTCAAAGGAGCCAGAGATTGGCCTACCGGCCTACAGGCAGTGGAGGAACAAGCCCTCGCTGCTGAGCTGCTCCTGCATCCCGCACCTCTCCCTTCAGGTCAGGCTTGTGACAAAGTCCATCTCATGCACAGCTCACTCCCATCGCCTGCCCATCAGTTCCCTGAGCCTGGATACCATGACTACGCAAGCTGCATTTCAGAGCAGACCTTCGAAACACAAGAATGAGGTGAACACAGCTCCTGCAGCCCTGCGTGCTGACAGCAAGGCCAGGGGAGGGGGGGAAAGCTCACGGAGCATCCTATGTGACAGGGTTAAGTTGCAATTGCCTGTTACCTGTACCTAATGTAATGAGTCTGCACGCTGCAGACAACAAACACAATTACCACACAATTTACAAGCAGGTCCCTTTGGGAGGCAGGGCCACGGCACGGTCCCTCCGCCTCAGAATTACTGGAGCCGAGCTCACCTTGGAGGGCTTACCCTGACTGACTTGGCTGCTGCCATTTTCTGCAGAGTCTTTACAGGGTTCAAATTAGAGGAATGGGGGCATTACATTTAAATAGGTATGGTGGGCTTTTTACTCTTTGCTTTTTTTTTTTTTTTTCCCTTTTGGGTTTACTGTCTTTTTGTAGTCCAACGCAAAGGATGGAGAATGTGGGGAAAAGGTTGCAAGGAGGCCAAGTCCAAGCCTCCAAAGCTCTGCTTTTCCTTCTAGTGGGAGTACGCTGGAATGGCTGCCCCAGCCTGGCTGGCCCTGGAGGGATGAGATAAAAGGAAGCAATGACTGCCCCAGAGCAGGCTGCTCAGACAACACAAACAGCACCTTCCCCACCCAGTTTGACTAGACAACTCTCAGTGGGGCAAGCGTGGGGTTTTGGATCAGCCTTCCCAGCAGAAACCTCTGAATAAACATCGCTGCCTACCCCCGCTTCCACATGTTCATGGTCCTGGCGCCCTCTAAAGGGAAAGCTCTTTGGGGGATTCTCACCCCAAAAGAAGGCACTCTTTCTGCAATCTGCTTCTGCATATCTCCTCTTTTCCATTCAAATCCCCTGTGAAACATGCTATTTAAATCCCTATTTTACTGTAGTTGGCTTGTCATGTTCCTCTGCTCATTAGGCTGGCAGCACAAGCTCAGCAGCGTTTGCACTTCAGCATCAGAATTTCTGCTGTGAAGTACAACTGTCATCCACTTGCCTGGACATGATGTTCCTAAAAATAGCCTGATCCATGTTTTCTTACTCTCTAACAAAACCAGCAGTCTCTCTTCGCGAAGCTTGATCACCAAATTCCTTTCTCAGATCTTCACAACTGCTCCTTCGGTCTCCTTCTTGCTACATAAAATATTACTGCTAAAACTGTTCCTTGCCAAGCCACCAGACCAGACCAGACCTTCCACTCATCTCCTCCTTCCTCAGGTCCCTGAAGGTCAGTGGATGGGCACTCACCCTGCATGCATACTCAGTCTCCTGTGATTAACAGCTTAGACACAGCCCGTCACTGACTGTGAACAGTCACAGCTGGCTGGGGAACCAGATGAGGACACGTAAACCGTGAGTAACAAAACCCCAGCAGTATTCCCTACTCATGATAAGAGCATGCCAGCATGGGAAAATCCCACTCTGGACAGAGGCAGATACCTTATCCTGTCCGGGGCAGGCTCATCCCACAGCCTGGGGGGACACGAAGCAATGTATACCTCCTCATGTACAGGGATCTTAGCATAAAACAGGTTTTGTGCCTATACCTACAGTACAGAGAAGCCATGCCAAGTAAAGCCAAACTTCAGCAGCGTGGATGTGACCTTCCTGCCTCCCTTCACTCACCCTTCTTCTAGACCTCATCATGTCCAACACCCACACTTCCTTGCACAGCTCGACCACACATAAAAAGACAGAGGCAGGAAAGCAGCAGCCCTTCCCTGAGCACGGAGGAGCAGTTTTTTGGGCTCAGGATGGTTCTGGTGGCTGTGCCCTACTGCTGGTGCCCTCCGTCCCTTGGCCTCTTCAAGCAAACTGAAAAGACTGCACATCCTCAGACTGCTATACGGGAGAATTGAGACTTCGTTATCTTGTGGAATTGGTGATGAAAAGCAGTATCTCTGCATATCCCAGGGCTCCTGAGCACAGTACATACCAAAGCCTTGCTAACTGTTTATTATGAAGATCTGAAAATCAGTTGTGCGTCTGCCTAACTCCTGTTCTCGATTGATGAGAAGAGAGCCCTGAGGGAAAGGAAAACATTTTCTGGGGAAGAAGCTTTTAACATCAGAAGGCAGGAAACCAAACAGCGCTCCTCTTGCCTCTGCCTTACATGAGCAGCGCACCACCAGCCTTGTGAGAGGGCAGGGGAAGGATCAAGTCACCGAGGTGGCCCCAGGGTGTAGGGAACACTGGGCAGATGCTTGCCCGCTGCAAGCACTCAGCAGCACTACTGAGTGCAGAGCAGGAGCTCCCACAGCCATTCCAGCCCACTGCAGAAATCCAAAACTCCCCCCACTCAAACCACAAGGCAAAGAATGATGGAAATGAGCTCCAAAATTCAAGTCACCCACTTGTAGTTTAATCTCCCTTGGGAGGGGTGAGGTCTCTCACAGATGTCAGTGGTGCCTCGTCACAGAGTCTGGGCTGGTAGGTGAGAATACCCGGCTCCTGAGCTTTGGCTTTTTGAGGATCTGTGCCCTGCCAGGGGGAAGGATGATCCCGTCCCTCTAGTTGCATAACCCCTAGACAAGAGCAGATAGGATCTTCCCAAATGCTTTGAGCACGGCTCTTTTTTAAAAATCATCTGGTATCCTGAACCATCATTTCAAGATCTGGGCAAAGCAGCTACCAAACAACGTCCTTCCGATTTGGTAATGACTTAAATACTCAACACAAGCATAAATGGCGACAGCTAACGTAACTGAACAGACAATCTTGCTTGTGTGTAGTCATGCACACAAAACCTGCAACTTCTAGTGGCTTGAAAAACAGCTTCTGTTTACACATGTCCTGCTTTTTTTGCTCTCTCTAACAACACATCTTTTCTCAAAATCAAAAAGGTCATTTTGGGAACGTCTGTGCTGTACCCAGAAGGTACAATCGCTGCACGAGTTGGAATATCTAATGAGGAGACCAAGCCACCACTGTTAATCAGTCTCCTGCTGGCATCCACTGCAGATCCCACACTCTCTCAGCTCTACCACGGCACATCCACACGTCTTGCAGAGTGGGTACAGAGCAATGCAGAAGAGCCAGCTAAGTGCTGCAACGGGCGAAGGTGTCTGAATGGGTTTTACGATGTATTGCACTACATTTTAACGGATTTTCCTGCTCAAATGGATTTAAGTTTTTCTAGCTCAGCTCCAGAACACCAATTCACAGACTCTGGCATTGCCTGTTTTGTCCAGCATTAACATAGAGTGTCCTCAAGTTGTAATTAAGATTACCCACAGAAAAGAGGCATGCTGCAGAGCCCTTCCAAGAGCAAGGTCCCTGCCTGAACAAAAGCATTCTTCAGTTTGACAGAATCAAACCAGGAGATTTTCTGCAACACGAGGCTGAACGATAGCAAACACATATCTACAACTGCTTCTTCCTTGCTGAGACACAAACTAGGAAAACAGGGCTGTGACACATCCCACAGAAGGACCAGGTCAGAGGGGACCATGAGAGCTAGGAGGATTGCTTCCCAATCCTCACTTCACCTCACAGGTGAAAGAAGTCGATTCTTTTCTCTGCATATTTTCCTTTGGTTCCCAGTTGCATCTCTTCAGAAGGCAGATCTAATGAAAACACAGGAGGGTCTGTTCTTTGTGACCAAGAGGTTAATAAGAGTGGAACACAAGAGCAGCAGGAGCTGCAGGAAGAATAATTCCTTTTAAAGCTGGAGATAGGAAGCCTATAGGTGGTAAGTGTGACATTTCCGCACGGAGGAGTCCAGCTTAATTACCTACAATTCAAAGGTAGGAAGTTACACATTAAGGCAGGCAAAAAGAAAGTGGGGGGAGAGGGCAGCCTCTGGCCTCTCATGAAGATTTAACATCATTAACTCTCTGGCTTCCAAGCACATTACTGTATTTTCACTGGCCAAATACCAACACAGCTAATTGCATTCGTGTTACCTGCAGTTCAATGAGAAATAGTCTCCTTCTCATTGCCTGCGCTGTAGCATAGTACAAAAACACACAGCAACACCAAGCAGAGCGGCTCTGCTTCATTTGTAGGTAAAACAATTCCTGTGTGCATTAAGCTTGGCTCAGCAAGACATGCAGGCAACATCAAGGGGCTGGAGCTGCTGTTATTCAGATGGCATTCGGTTCTGGCGCACTGACAGGGACAGCATCCACAGGTGTTAAGTGCCTGAAAGTTATTTGGCAGAGCCTACATGACGGAGTAGTGCCGGTAATCATAAAATCTGGCCAGCTGAATAACTGAGTCACCTATTCACCTACTCAGTATTTGTGTACGCTGCAGACAGACATATGGTTTACAGCAAACTAGGGAACAGGCACCGCCACACGCTCATTTCTTCTCCTTTCCCTGGATTCGCTGATGCATTCTCAGTTGAGACGGACACAGGCCAAACTTCCTTTCCAATATACCACTAAAAAGGCTATATTCTGACAGCTGTTGTTGTTGCCTTAATCTCTTCTCTGTTGCTTATGCCTAATAAAATGAGGAACCAGTGGCTGAGTTACCAGGCTCCCAAAGTCAGACGTACCGAAAGGACCAAGACCTTGTTTCCCAGGTACGGTTTTTGGTGCTGTGAAATCAATAAGAGGGCCATACAAAATAAAATAAATAGGATTATTTAAAAATAACAACAACCCTGGAACGAAAAAGCATAATTTCCTGAAGCTGCCTGATAGCAGCTCCCCCCAGATGAAAGCAGAGTGCCTCAAGAAGAAGTCCGTGCCCTGGGTCTGCTCCTGAATCCACAACAGCAGCAAGGCACCGTTTTTTATTTCGTCTATTGCAGTCAGCAAGAGAAAAGGCAAAGGGAGAAAACCAACTTACACACAGGGACATTAAAGAAAGCAAAACATTACATGGAGTCATCTAGTGCTTTCTTTCCAGGGAACCTGAATTCCCTCTGCAAAGGGTCCCCTGACAAGCAGAGGAGAGCCACACAGCCCACTCCACCTATGCTCTTGTTGCTGGACACAAACCTGCTGAAGGTACACTGTGTGCCCATCACACAACATACAGCTCCTCAGCTGCATCAGGACAGTCACCACTTGCTAGCTGCATGTCAAAGCTGATCAAATCTCTTTCTTTTGCCCTGCAATGCTATTGTAAAGGCTGTTTCTGCATGTGCCTGCTCCAAGCACCTCCCTCTATCACTTTGCAGCTGCTGCACAAGCTGAGGGATCATTTTGGCACCACATGCCCATGTCACAGTATTTCCTGGCTGGTAAAAAGACCTGTGATCAACATGATCGGGTGATCTCATGGATAGAGTGGCACCAGTGCTGAAACACCAGCTCTGGATGCTAAGGACAGAGCTCCTAGCATAGAGATGACTTGCAAATGTGTTTGGGACCAGTCAGGAGAGACCCTTTCCCTTAGAGCTGAAAAAGAAAGTCACATCACAGCTTTAACAGGGAGTAGTAGGTCAAGAAGAGCTCTGGCTTTTCGGCCTTTAAAGAATCCCCACTGTCCTCTGCCAGGGAGGCTGTTGTCTCCCTTTCTGTTTGCCCCCAAGAAAGGAGATTTAGGGAAAATTCAAAGGCAGACTTTTCAGAAGCTGACAGCTCTGAAGCAACTGAGTATGAAGACCTCCAGTTTCTGAACACCCTTCCTCTACCTCATTCTCTATCCACTGGTCACAGGTGACTAAAAGAGGAGATGACAGATCTGGAAGGGCAGAAATCTTCAAGAGGGTTTCCACTGCACTTTTATTATGGAGAGGCTGGAGTCTCTTCATAGGTGAGGTTGTAATCAGTTTCCACTCTAAGCTCTGACTTTAACTCTTTATATGCATTCCTCTAACTTCAGCTCATAATTGCAGGGTTTGGTATTGAAGCTAAAAAGATTGATTTTCCCCCTTCCCTCCTCCTCATTGCAATTTGAAGAATTTGGACCCATAATTCAAAGAGTTAGGCCATGCCAGACTGAACCTTTGCCAGACTGAACGTTTCCTTAAGACTTTTCACTTAGGAAGAAAAAAACAAATCAACTCCCCTCCAAAAAAAAAAGATCAGGAGCGTTTTCTTCTTCTCCCTAAAGTACTCAAAATTCAAGTCTCTTTGAAAACATATGCACAGGCAGCAGGTGCAGAAGGTAAGGTGCAAGTCAGAAAGTCAAACGCCACCAATGCATTTAGTTGTAATAAACCAAAAACATACATGCAGTTGATGCTCTGGTAGCCAATATTAGCTGGAAAACCTCCCAAAAGCTGAAATCACACAATTGGGAATTTTTTCTGGTTTTGGAAAAAAACAGAATCTCCTCAAACCAGACCTTCTTCCACTGAAAACATGGAAAATTATCAAAACATTTTCCACTTGCTCTGAAAGTAGCAAATTGCTGCATATAGAAAACATGAGACTCATCCTATGCTGTACTAAAGCAGATTAGACTTTCCATTACTTTGGCTATGTTTTTTTTATTTCTAGAGGTTAAAGTTTTGGCCTCAATTATATGTGGAACCTAGTATTTTTGCTATTTGCATAAACCTCATGTCTGTACTGGATTCAATATAAAATACAATCCAGCTACTTAGTTTTTTCCTACAAAAGTACCCCCCTTCCTTCAAAGGAACAAGAATCCCTCCTCTGAAAATTATTACTCTTCCAGTTTTTCATATTAATAGCTGTTTTCAAATTTCTGCTTGTGGCCAATTAAGAAGCCTTTTAAAAAAAAATCATTACACAGAAATCAACTGCAGTTGCTGTAGCGGAGAGCATCGTGTGGCAGAGCTGGGCATCTCTCATCCATCCCTGACAGGAGTTCTGCGAAGCCTTGCAGACATTTGTTTTTCTGGCCTGAGAGTCGTTTCATTCCCATACCCAGGGAAGATTCCTATGAGAAATGGGGAACTACTCATGCTGCAAGCTTGTAAGGCAAGGAAGCACTGCGTCAATGGGCAGAAATCCAAACGTACCCAGAGCAGAAAGATGAAGGGGGCAAAAAGGGTCCTTAAGCTGCTCATGAATTACCCTGCACAAAGTACCAGCAGAAATATGGGCCTCACATAAAGAAATTAAAGCTTGTACAAGCCTCATTAATTTGAATTTAATGATTACTGTGACTTAGATCCGTAAATACTTATGCACATGTGTAACTTGAGTCACTAGCAGTTCTGATGCCAGTAAGAATTCAGGAACTTATATAACTTGGGTACGTACACGGGCACAGCAACAAGTGGCTGCTGCGCTTAAACCTCCCTTCCAGGCATCTAATAGTAAATAAAGAAATAAGGGAAAAAGAAAACAAATACATTATTGAATGAAGTCTGGCAAAGTAAGAACTGACTTACTAAACACCCCGCTGTATGTTCCAAAATACCCTTAATTCAGCCTCCCCGGTGGGCAATGACTACCCATTTCAGAAACACGCACTTACAAGAACCACAAGCAGACATTTAAAAAATCATTGTCTACAAGAAAACAAATCCATGGCAGGCATGACGTTTTGACATCCTTCCCTCCTGTGGACAATTTAATCTGGCATATAAGTAACGTACCGGTCTGGTTTGATGAAATGGACACTCTGACCCTTTCTTTACACTTGAAGATTGATTGATTGTTTGTACCTGAACAATTATGCCTTAGCAAACAGTCCAAAAGAGAAACAAACCTTTGGCCACAACATTTAATTTCTACCAGCAACATTTCACAGCTGTTACTTCCCTGTTTACTCAAAGGAGCTCACATCTTGCTTTGTAAAACGCTTTATGTTCCCACCCTCATTTCCATACTCTGCTGTAGGTAAAAAACTATTTCCTTTGAGTTCCTTAATTGAAATCCATCTAATTCCACAGGCGCTTTCCAGGATTTGTTTACAGCAGAACTAGCCGCTTAAAAAACAATGTTTTTTAAAGCAACACATCCCCTTACTCATATGGCAAATAACTCAGATTACTGTCAGGAAGAGTATTCGCAAACACATTCTGTCTCTTACCCTGTCCCTGGTAGCTTTTTGTACTCTCCTCAGCTTGGACAATGAAAATCAATGCAGCCGGTTTCCTTTTTCTCTCCAGTCAATTTTGGCGTAAGGTGATGGGGGAGCAGTTTTTGTTTTAAGACAGCCCTTTGCATTGTAGCATTGTAACTTCTTAAAAAGTGAACTACTTAATTGGAATCATTTGCTCTTTGCTGGGGGGGGGGGGGGACAACAAAACAAAACATTTTTTTCCCTTCTGTTTCTTAAACAAAACAAACATTTGTCAGCCAAATACGAATTGACAGCATTCCTTTATAAAGGAAAATAAAGCTCGCCCCAGCTGGGCACTCACCAGACTGCTATATTTGTGCCTCACGTGCGGGGCCCATGTGCTATTCAGCTTCCCTTGATCTGAACAGCCTTGTACTGTGTCTTCTCCAGTCCCTCTGGCACAAGCGTGCTTTCCCTCTGCTCCCACTCCGCATCCCCCTGTGCCCTGGTGGCACGCAGCTGATCCAAGCCCCCGGGGAGCAGCTCAGACTCTGGGGCTGGCTCCAGCCCCAGCCTCTGATAACACTCATGCCCATCCTTCCCCCAGACCTGTGAGAGAAGGCTGGAAATCAACACTCACCCTTCCAGAAATGCATCCCAGGGAAATCTTACAGGCTCTATTGAGCTTTCGCTAATCAATCATTCTTTACTTTGGCTAGCATACGAAACAGAAAAATCTATAAGAAGATTCAAAAGCATTTGCAATTGCCTTCTGAATGTTTCTTCATCACTTGGAAACATTTCTGGGATGAGACTGCTAGGTAGCCAAAGATCCCAGGTCACAAACAGGAAGCAAAACCTCTTTTGTTTTTTGAGCAGCTGAATTTCTTCCTCCTCCGTGGTTTCACAATTGAAATGGACCCTGCCACTATCAAAACGTACATCTTCGCTCCCCTGTGTAACCAGGATTCTTCTGGTTCTTAATTCTCCCTGAAGGCTGTGGCTTGCAAGTGAAGATGACAGCCATCACGTTAACTTAAAATGTTCTGCCTTTGTCCTGATGCAGAGAGACTTGAAATGTTCATAAAAAGCTCCTAAACTTCTGCAGTTCACAGGCTGAATTTTAAGATGAATACTCACAGCTTTCACTGTGCCTTAAGTGGACCACAGCTACAATTGTTCAGAAACTGCTTCTGGACAAGATCATCTGTCCAGGGATGGATAAACATGATCTGCAATGGAACATGTAGCATGACTTCATAGTAACCCCCAACATCTTTGTTCTTCTGGTAGAAGATATCCTTCCTCCTTCTCCAAGGGAAATAGTCACCAGCTGTGTGTGTGGCTGTCTAGCTGATTTTCTCTTCCCCACAGTCTCAGGTTATTCCCATTTGAATGAGACACTCCAGGATTTAATGACCTTGCCTTACTACATCAGTGTCTTCACAGCAGCTTTCGAACACTGGCCACAATTCACAATTGTTTTCCAAATCAGCACAGAGATCTTCCATTGGATTTTTGACTACAGGAAATTTGCTTTAACAAGATTCCAAATAAGCGACCACCTCCAAACTAAGGGCATGTCTCTGAAAAGGGAAATGAAACAATGGGTCTCCTTGGTTTGCCTATGTTAGCACAGGGCATTTCTGACCAACATAATCTTTATCAGCATCAGACAAGAAAGTCATCACCATTAAACTGCTCCTACTAAAAGCGCTGTCCTGAGCAGAGGGTGAGGCAACTCAAAGGGAACAGAGAGAACTGGTTATGGAGTTAGTTTTCTCTCTTGGGGCTCAGCTCAGTTCCTCCAGAAAAGGGAGGGTTTTTTGTTTGTTGTTCTACCATTTATATAATCTATAAATGCAGGTCAACTGAGAGTGTGTGGGAATTTTTACTAATAAATCCTCTTTGACAATTGCTTTGTAGTTTCAGGATTTGCAAACTGCTAAACAAATTAATAAAAGAAACAGAAAGAAGAATTAGGTCTTCAGCAGTCATCTGACATCCTATTTTAAGCCTGTTTTTGATGACATGCCCTCTGACATTTTTTTATAATGTCAGTGACTTTTAAAATTAGAGTTCAATCAACTAATTTTCAGTGCTCTTGTGCATTAGATCTCAACAAGATGAGTCTACTGAACTGGTTTTAATCTCTTTGCTGTTGTTGCTCTCGTGCTACAAAATGGCAAAGTGAATTAAAGGACATTTTGACCTCTGAAAAACTCCACCTTTAGGAAGCTATAAGCAGGAACCCAATTATTCCTATTCCTTTCACACTGGAGAACAACCTCCTAGCGAAGGCCTCACGCGGTCTGTCTTTTGGGGAGGGTTTTATTCCTTTGTTTATCTATCTCGTAAGGCAAACATCTGTTCAAAATCAGGTAAACTCCAGTTGAAACTTTAAATACAGAATAGCTACAGTCAATTCAGGATAACTTCAGTTAGAAGAATTCATTCACCAGAGCCCTTGCACAAAGTATTCCCCATATGCAGAAAACTACAAACAACAAATTATTTTACAGAAGTAAACACACATTCAAATTTGCATTGTAACACAAGTAACTTTAAGATTGGAATATAAAAAGAGTTTCCAGAAAGGAAACAAATAGACACTGGTTACATTTTGTGCATTTGCAATCTTTTCCTTTTACATAGATGTGGCAAAGGGACAGTGTATTCGAAAAGAAATCAAATGGAAAATGTAAAAGTGAAGACACTTGAGAAGCCACTTCTGTTAGAGAAGAGATCTTAATGTGGACTTGCATCAACTGTAGGAATGACCGGATTTGACACAAGAAGATAATGCAATCAGGTTGTTACTGGTACTGATACGTAAATCAAAGCAGAGCTGCAAGAAATGGGTTGTTCAACTTCAATGAGCATTAAATGAGAGAAAGCAAATGCAAAGCATCCATGAAGTTCATGCAATGTGAGGCAAGCCCAAAGGAATTCAAAAGCCCAAGTAAACAAAACTGCTAACCAGTGACCCAGTGGGAGAAGGGCAGTTACACAGCAGCTCTGATCCCCTGCATTTACAGCTCAGCCAGCGCTTTCAAGTTTTGCTGCTATACGTACACTGACTAGGGGACAGACAAGGAGAAGAAGGAAGACGTGAAAGGGAAATACCATTATGGCAGCAAACGCTCTGGAGTAGAAAGAGCTGCAGTCACAAAGACAATCTCTTTGGTGATGTAAGTCTGTTTAATACCTGGAACCAGTGTAAACTCTGATTATGAAAGCACAAGGCACCTTTGATGAGAGTAAACAAGGAATGGTAGAGTTCAAAATCCATGACATGAGTAAGAAGACAGCAACATGAAAACAAGGAGCTTCAGCGAGGCAGACTCCAATAAACACAAACTGGTAGGTAACATCATAAAGGAAGGGAGTCTAAAGGAGAAAGGAAACAAGGAAAGCTGGGAATTCCTCAAAGAAGCAACACTAAGAGACCCATTGCTAACATCTATCTCATTGCAGAACATAGAAAGGCAGGGCAAGAAGGAAGCAGGAACCCAGTCTGATCAAATCAGGCACTTTGTTGAGCTCAGGCATCAGAAGAGATGACACAGACCAGGCTACTGAGGGAAGGGTAGAGGGATGCAGAGATGCAGCTGAAAAGAAAACTTCCCCCTCCTTCACCAACAGTGACAACATAAAGGGGAGTGTTAATGGGAAGGGACAGATGACAATCTAAAGGTTGAATCATTTTGGGGAGCCAGTTCATTAAGAAGGTCAAGTGCAAGCAAGTGTCTAATGCTATGCTATTAATGTCAACTCCATGAAGGCTCAGGCTATGACAGCCTAGGAAAGAAGAAAAAAAAAAGAAAAAAAAGCACAGAGGAGTATGCTTTCAAGCTGGCTGGTCCTGATGAAATTCTTCCTTTGAATATTTACAGAACTGGCTGAAGCAATTTCAGTTCATGGAGAACATGAATCACAGAGAGCAGAAAAGATTTTAGAAGTCTGGAAAGGGGAAACATGGTGTCTAGCTCTAAAAAATTATGCTAGGGAATTACCGACCACTCAGTTTAACTTCCATCCCAACAAAAAATATTGAAACAAATAATTGAACTATACGTAAGAAGCTAAAAGGATAAGTACGAAGAGATGAGTAACAGACCCTGTTGAATTGTCAGAAAGAAATTGTGTCAAGCCAATTTAATTTCTTTGTGTGACAGGTAATGGGCCTTGGGCATAGGTGACAAGCAATAGATGCCATATATCTTGACTTTTAGTAGGATTTGTGACACCAGTGCCTGTGATATTCTCTTCAGCAATCTCAGAAAACATGCCTTAGTAACGACTCAAGGGTAGGTGTAAAACCAGTGGCACAGCCTTACTTTGAGGGCTGTTCTCAGCAGTTTCTGTCAAAATAGGAAGCCGCATCGAGTGAGATTCCCTGGGACCAACACACTGAGCATCGTCCTCCAGCTGAATGATGGAGTACACTGGAGACCTGCCTTACAAATTGTGTAGGTTGCAAGGAAGACTGAAAAAATGCTGACAGCTAAAATAATAATTTAAAAGGATCTTTACAAAGTGGAGTACTCCTAAAAATGGAATGCATCCAACAAAGATCAATTAAAGCCTTTAACAAGAATAAACAACTGCATGGACACAAGATAAGGGAACGACTAATTAGTTAGAAGTTCTTCAGAAGAAGAAAATCTGAAGTGGGTGGAATACAATGGTTTGCAAACTGGACTTACATCAGCAATGTTGTATCATTGCAAAAAAGGAAAATATCATGTAGACATAGGAATGTGGACGTTTTGTTCTTTCCACTCTACTAAGCATCTAGTGGCTTCAGCTGGAATATTGTGTCCTGTTTTGCACATGACACTTATAGAAAGATGTGGACCAAGAAGACAAAATCTAACAGAGAGCAAGCAAGAATGGTTATGATTCTAGAAAACACCTATTTCAGGGGGAAATTGAAAGAGCTTGGGCTAATCAGTCAGCAGAAGGGAAGACTGGATGAGGCATGACAAGAATCTTCATGTATAAAAAATGCTGTTTACAAAAGAGAAGGAAATAATTTGTTGTTCGCGTCACTGTGGACAGAGCAAGGAGTAACTGGCTTAAATTTCAGGAAGAAAAATTTATGTCAGCTAGCATGAGAAATTAAAGATCCACTGGTAAGCACAGTTAAGTACTAGAAAAGTCTCATCGGGGAGGCTGTGGAGCTCCATTACTGGACAGCTTTCAAACCAAATCGTATGGCAGGAATAACACATACAGGTGACTGACTCTGCCTCAGGGTAGAGAGATGGGCTTCTGATATCTTTCGGACCCTTTCAGTTCTTTTTGTAAGACTCTGTGAAAATGCTTAGGTAAAGGCACTTTGAATGCTGGTATCAACTTTGCGTTCCACTAAAAATCATGTTTGAGAGATTCAATCAAAAAAGGAAGAAATGCTTGAGGTGCATTTCCTGAAAAGTGTGTTAGCTGGTAGCTCTGAAGGATGAAATCATCAGAACTTTGCCTTCTGAGATTCAGATGGTAAGAGTATGTTATAGCAAGGGTTCTATTGGCATCAATTCACAGATATTATTTAGCAGAGAAAAAAATTCTATTGTGGCTTAAATCTTGTTAACACTTGCTCTTATAAAGCCCTGAGCATCTGGGCAACATATTCCTAGAGAGAAGTGTAACCTGATTTGGGTAAAACAAGAGCAACTGTGTGGGATTTAACTTGAATGTGAAATCTCAGATTTCCATTGTGCAGACTGTCTTTAAATATGCTGGTGGGTTAAGAGACATGCTGAGATCTTAAGGGAACACTTTTAAGCACAATCCTGAAGTAATTGAATTAAATCACTCCTCCACACACCAAGTTTTCCCTGGGAGAGCTAACAATAAATACACAAATAATATATATGTGAAGGCTTCATTAAGATCACTTGCATTTGGAGTTAGATTTTTTTTCAGTCATCTCCAAATGCCACCTATTTTCCAGAGCAAATCTTTCCAATTTCTGGATAACCAGGACGGTACATGATGGTAAAGCAGTTTACTCAGGAGCCTGAATGGAAAATATATCTCACTTTATAACATACTTGTAGGAAAACTACTTTGGTGGTAGCAAGAATTGTCCCTGGGACCACAACTCAGCTTGGAGGCTACCAGAAAACAGCTCTGAGTTGTAAGGAGCTGAGGAGTTTCAAGCACTCACTTTTTTTTTGTCCTAAGAGATCTTGATCCTACCTGACCAGAAATGTGTCAGCAGAAAACTGACGTCCTTACAGAAGATCCAGTTTCCCTTGAAAGTTTTTCACAGGAGGTACAAACAGAAGAGCTTCTAAGTGCCTCTCCTTCCTTGCCCTTTCCTCCTCCAATCCATCCTTCAGCACGGTGAGGGTCTCCATGTTCTATCCTTACCTTCTTTCCCACTAATCAGAGTGTATCCCTGTTTCTTTTCAGCCCTTCTAAACGGTTACTTCTCATTCATCCATGCTGACTATAACAGCCCCTACAATGCTAAGAGTGCCACAGACTCCATTTTAATGACAGGGAACTGAAATGGGGTGTACATGCCTTAATGGATCTGGCTTTATATGGCTTTATTTGCACTTACATGAGAAGGTGGAGTACAGCCAAACCCGAAGCTGTCTAAGACACCAGACAAGAGTCAGTTTCAATTAGTTCTGACACAGCTGCTACATGCCCACAGACTTCAGAAATAAAGTGATAAGAATGAGAGAGGCCCAGCTATTGCCTTTCCTTCCCCAAAAGAAAAACCTATGACTTATTAGACATCAGGGAATCCCCATGGGTCAGTGCTGTTACGATTATCCTTACCAAATGGAAAGCTTCAGCCCAAGCATTTCCTGACACCTGGGATTTCAACCACAGAACAAATGAATTCCAGTGCTCAGGGAATTGTGTCTGGTTTTAGCTCAGTTAAAAGCAATTTTAGGCCATTATTACTGCCAAAGTTGAAGAGATTCTGTTTTCCAAAGGAAACCAAACCACTGCCAAGTGGTCTGAAAACATGATGAGAACCATGGAGGAGATCCAGCCTTGGACTGTCAAATGTTCCCTCCCTCAGCCTGCCCTGAAGGGAAAGGCAAGAAGGAAGAGGCAGCCCCCCTCACGGCCTCAGACCCCCACAGAGAGGGGCTCAGACAGGGCTGAGACTGCTGGCTTGTGGTTATGGCTTGTAGATTAATATGGTGATTCAATGGGTGGTGTTTTAAGTCTGTAGGGAGCAAAGCCCTGAGCTTCCCTATGCAATCCTTTTTTATTTCCAGACAGCCCCTTGTTGAAAGGGAAGCATCTTCACCAGTAGGCCCAGCCCCTTCCTACAGTCAAGAGCAACTTGGACAGCTGCTCACACCTACTTGCAAGCCTCCTATAGTCCAAAGTGGACCTTTTCTCCCTCATTTCTATTTGGTGCTCCGATATGTTTCCAGGATGTGTACAAACTGCTGTGATAGGGGCATTTGATCGGGGTGGACAGAGCTAGCTTCAAGGTTTCACAGCCACCAAGAACAGTCCACAGTGATCTTCAGCACCTAAACCATGTGGCTGGTGGGAGCTACAGCACCTGATCTGTGCAAGAGCTAGACTTCAGAGACTGGGACCAGACCAGAGAACAAACATGGGTTCAGAAACTTGCAGAATTGTGTAGGTGAGAAGGTGCTTCCTGATGTCTCCAGTCCGACCCCCTGCTGAAGGCATGGCCACCTACACGAGTACATCTGAGTACTTCTCTCAGAACAAAGATGCTTCTTGGCTTTAATCTTCTGTAGTGATGCATCTCTGCTGTGTTCACATTGCTTATTGTTCTGCTTGCTTGTTTTATGAGCACAATTCCTCCTGGGTTGCTAGCTGGCTTGCATCAGCACATGCGTATTTTCATATCTGTAAGAGGGAAGGATGGTTGAAATGACGTAAAAGAAAGAAGGCCCCATAAATTGCCTTGGATCTCTGAAACAGTTTCATTTCCTTTCTCTGCCAGAGATTTCCTGTGTAGCCATGGACACCTCACTTAGAACAGGATTCATCTAACCTAAGATTTTACCTGCAAAACTTATAAATTACATGATTATAGCCTACACACTTTCAGACATCATTCCATCACATCCTAAAACAGGTTCTTCATTTGGGTGGTTTGACCTAGTCTTTAACATCTGAGTTTCTAAGCCTACCACGAAGAAGAAGATAGTGCTCTGTTATTTCACAGGGGTATTGTAGGTCTCAATACAGTAAATATTTTCAGGCCTGCAGATACTAAACATGATCAAGAAGACAGAGGAACCAAAGACAGAAACCTACTCTGAGAATTTTCACTCATTCTTACTCATCCTGATCACCAAAGCTGGATATAATGTTTGCAGCACGGTTTTCTAAAAAAATTGGCAACGTTTCTTCATGAAATTTTGGCACATAGACATTTTTGATTAATTTGTTCCTTATTCAAATGTATTCAAGACAAAATTGATGAGAGCATATTTCAGCCTGTGGACTAAACATAAAACTTTTCCACATGACTATAGCAAATTAAAATTTTCAAATGTATAGTGAAATGTATTTTTGGCAAAAACGACAGCATCCTCACACATTTCTATTTAAGTAGGTTAAACCACAATGTCCAACCATAATTCTTTCAAGAATTCATATGCTCTCCAAAAGCTGGCTAGTAAATCACTTGGTATGACAAAGCAAAGTTAAATAATACTGGTGATTCTCCCTGATTGGATGAGTTCAAGCTGACAGGACTTTTTGGAATAAGTAAATACATTCTTTCTTTGCTTAATTCTGTGACTCTATAATCATAAACAAAATTCACCTGAGAAATGTTTCTGAAAGAACTCTGAAAATAAGCCTTGCCAACACGCAGGGCGAGGGGAGGTAATGAGATCCCACACCAGGGTTAGAAGACCTTTAAAATCCTGCCAGTGCAGCTGAAGGTAGACGTATCTGCATGGGGTGCTCCACAGGGATAGGAGAGCCAGGGATAACCAGCGGGGTGGCAAGACTGGCCTGAAAGGTTTGTGATTGAGGTTAGAGACAGCAGGATAAACCCTGAACAAATAAATGCCTCCCTGCCCATGACAGCAAAAATTACTCGGGCTATGGGTGTGATACCAGAGCTTGTACAGAAGGTGCTGAACTGAGCCAGCTCTGAGCATCATCTTGCTGGAAAATTTTGTGCAGGAGCTCCAGCTACCCTATTGCACTGCAGATCCCGAGGAAGCAAACATTAGCAAATGCTTTTTTATGGAATTCATTTAGCATAGCTCTTTCTGATGACAGGCTGCTGGGGAGCAGAGTTATGACATCCAGAAACTGACAACAAGAGCAATAAAAACTGACATATATCATGAAAGCCAAGCTATGGTACTACGTGTAATTAACAGAGAGTATAATTATTCACCTCAAGAAGGACTTTGATGGATGCCTCCCAGTTAATTCTTTTTTTCCTGTGTTTCATCTTCTCTCTTTCATGGCAGCCAGCAAGGCTAGCTTGCAACACTCAGCTTTTTGCCTTGCTTCTCATCCAAAGATGTTGTATCTTTGTGGCCTAGAGCCAGGCTTGGACCAAGCCCAGGATCGACATTTTGTCAAGCCCTGGAGGTGTTTCATTTCAGGCCCAGATCTTGGAGCTGAGGTGGCATTACTTTAGCATGGGACTGACTAGATAGGTAAGTGTACTGAAACTCTGAGCATGCTCGGTATCACTCTCACATTTCCAGGATGCTGAGCATAACCCTGTGAATAAAAGCAATCTTTCTTTTCAAAAAAGAGCCATGCCTCTCTTTCTTAGTGCCCACTAAACTGAGACAGAAGTTACAGCCGGATGGGGAGTGTTTATTTCCCCCAAATTCTTTGAATTGTCAGGAAATCGTAACAGAAAAGAGAGCAGCAGGAAGACTTTGAACAGTTGCCCAGTGCAAATAAGCTGCAGAGGAGGCTCTTAAAACACTGCAGTACCGTCCACACAGTGGACATGGTGGTGTTTGCTGGTGTTTTGCAATGGGAGGAGAAGCAACTGGGGAGAGGATTTGGCTCAAGCTGTGATAATCAGGGGGAGAAGCTGCTACTATACAAAATATGATCATTTTAAAACATTGCAACCATGGGTAATGTGATCTATCTGATGCACTGGGGACTGGATAGAAATTTAAGCATGGTCACATGAATTTGAAGAGCTCCACAGCCCTTAAATGAAAGAGAAATTCATAGCCTCAGGACAGAATGACCTAAGCCTTATCTTAATCCCACTGAAGGCAACTAGAATTATTCCACAGGCTTTTGGGGTGTTGGATCAGACCCCAGATGGATCCAATCCTCTGAAGAAGAGGCTACACGATCCTAACCCAGGAACTGAGACCTTTTAAAGGCAGCAGAACGTACAGTTGGACTCTCTATGACTCAGTGATGACTGAGTGCCCACGTTGCACCATTTCAAAAAGAGAAAACAGGAGTTGAAGGGAATCTGAAAAGGAATCCAGAAGAGAAAAATAAGTTCTCATTATCACAAACCCCCTACCCACAAAACAGGGCTGAGTGCGCAAACCAAGAAAGACCTCAGAATTTGGTCAAATACACAACAAACGCAAAGACAATTGCAAAGCCAAAACGTTTTTCAAATTGTTTTCAAAGCTGTGTAACACATACTAACATCAGGAAAGTCTACACGTTTAGAGAACAGAAAGGAATGGCATATATACTTTTGTAGGCACAGAGAGTGCAGGATAAATGGCTCAGACAGGCAAACACAGCTAAACATTAATGGCATGGCTGTATTTTTTTAAATTGGGAAACTGCAATGTGTTCCAGGGAAAATACTAGGACTTGAAAATGACATAGCCCAAGTTAGTAAAAAGTGATGTGTGCTGTAATCTCTGCAGAATCCTAAACAGTCTACAGGAATCCTCACGTCTCCAAATACCACTTCGATAAATTATTAATTCCCATGTGATGCCCACCCAGAAGAAGCTATCATTCACCCTGATGAGTAGAAAAACTAAATCTGACCACATGAAAAATCAAGCACTTATTGGTACAGAAGAAAAATTTACAGTTTGAAAGAATTATGTGGTTGTAACTGAGAAGTCAAATATGCTATGGATGTGTATTGATTCACATGAATGAAATGAAGCCATAAAATCTGTATAGCATCTGATCAAAATCACCGAAGAAAGGACAGCTAAGATTTTAGCTGAAAGAAAAAACACTGAAATATTCTAAATGTTAGATATAATACATGATTTTTATTTTTTTTGTAAGAAAAAATTAGCCCAGTCTCTAAGCTAGTGATTTTTAATACACCATTTGGATATTATACAGTGAATTTAAGCAAAGGCCATTTGGTACAAGTTCTGCTCCCAAGGTATTACAAAGAGTAATTGCACAGATCTTTGAGGGATTACGAGGTGTCAGACTTTTAATGGATGATGTTTTAATTTGGGTACAGGGAAGTTAACACAAAGAAACACTTTGGCAAGTCTTGCAGGAAACCAGAAAGAGATTGCTGATCCAGTTCATGAAATACCTGCAGGTCTAAAACAACCTTGTGGCCAGAGACTGGGCAAAGATGGCTTAATTGTGGTTCCAGATAAAGTAAGTGCAATAGCAGGACGTCCACCTGATAATGTGAATTAGATCTACACAGATTTATGGAGATACTAAACGGTATTCTGTAATTCATTCCAATTCTAACTAGGGTCAGGATGTCCTTAAGGAATTCATGGAAAATTAAGCTACCTGGTATTGAGGAGATTAATATGAACTTGTTAATAAACAGTTAAAAACACTGACTATAATCCACCAGCTTAAAAATACCATAATGACTTAAGCTAGTTGGGCATTCAGCAGACATTGTCTGAAAAGCCATAATATATGCATATCTCACCTGTTTAGACTAAGATTTCTAAGCAGAATAGACAGAAGCTATTGCCAGGTTGACAAAGAAGCGCTAGTAATTGTATTTGCTTCTCTAAACTTCCTTCGATCTAGATAAATATGAAAGATACCGAGAAAAGAGACCACAAAGCACTTCGAAGCGGTTGTAAAAAATCTTTTGCCTAATTTTCACAGATACTAAGCATTAGCTTGAATTGGAAATGCAGACAGTAAGCACCTTGCAAAATCAGTCCATTTGTCTTCGGTATCATCTACAACTTCACAGATAAAGCTGATGTTCTTTTACCAGGGAAAAAGACTGCAAAGGTACAAATTGCTCTGATGCCCAGTGTCCAATGCAGAGCTATGTTCTAGGCTGAAAGCCGAAGGTTTAAAAATCTCCCTTATTTTCATTTGGGTCGTAATTGAATTAAAAATTGCATGCCAAACACTGCTATCACAGCAATGAAAAGTGGATGGTATTTAGATTCACTGAACTGTGTTTTCTGATATATTCAAGACATACAGTAAAGATCACATCAGCAAAAACTGAAATGCAGCTATCTGTGCTGCGGGATGCAGCAATTGTTTTGCAGTGCTGAAGCAGCCAGAAGAAAAAGAGGGGAAGGGAAATTCTGATTGCAAGGAGAAATAATTCAGAAAGTAGCATGTAATAATTTGTATCAGACTTTGGCCAAGACATTGATGACACATCCCTACCTTTATGGGAAATATCACACGGTCTCAAATGGCAACAAGCGATCAGTACCTCATTTTGATATGACATCCGAAGGACTACTCCTCCAGCAGCACTGGGATCCGCATGCTGCAGCAGAGCATCCAGTCAATTCTGGCTCACAGAGCTTGCCTCCGTGGAGTTCATATCAGCAGGTTCTTGGGCGTCTCGCTGTCAGGAAGCTGACCCCACCTTACACTCCTTAGCTGGAGAGATCTATCACGATCACAATATTAGGTGATACCGCTTCAGGCCATAACGGATCGTGCCTCCAGAGGCAGGTGAAGGGAAGCAGCAACCAAGGTTTAAAGTTGGCAGAGTTCACAAGAAACATGAATTTAGTGATTTTCAACAGATGTCCATAACATAAAATGCAGAAAAAATGTGATAGCTATTTGTCAGACTCCCAGGACAGGGATAACAAGGTACGCAATAAACTAAAATTGAGTGTATTAACTGCTCTCTATGTGGAGCCCAGGACTGTACGTCAGTGGGTTTAACAGGATAGGATACAATTAACAGACCTGTAAGAAACCCAGATGGACATAAGGGGTTCCTAATAATCATTAGGGCTGAAATACACTGGGAGAGATGCTGCGGGGAGCCCTGGGCTGGGAAAGCCAGGGTGGGGGATACAGGGCAGGAGGGGGTGCCAGCAGAGCTCTTCAGTGTGTGGTTGTTTCTAATCTGCTCCATCCTTCCTGCAGTTTCATATGCTGTGCGGGTTTTTGGCATCCGGGAGAAGAGCAGACATGAGTTCTACAGGCCCCTGTTATTTGAGGGGTCTTTAGGAAAGCCCCTTCCTTAATTCACCCTGTAGGACTGTAATGCACGAAGCAGGCTTAGCTGCTCAGTATGGCTGGGTGAGGACGGTGGGGAGGCGCTGCTGGTGGCACCGATGGGTGGCAAGCCCTGTGCTGGGGACAGAGGTGTGCAGACACTGCAACAAGAGCCCACAGCTCCCACTTCACTTCCTTCTATGCTCCTGGGCGTTTCGTGTATCATGTCCCTCGCCCACTTATTCCCAGCTACTGAGTCACGGGTTCCCGAGGCTTCTTCTGATCTGCATTGAAATGCTATTTCAAGAGCACACAGGTTCAAACGCTCTGCTTCATGGCCTCCTTCTCACAGCTTTGTTTCCCTTTCTGTCCCCCCTCCTTTTTTTTCTCTCTTCCCCTTTCCTCATTATTGTGGCAAGGGAAGGAAAGGAAAGAAAACACTTCAGAAATGAAAGATTAGTTTGCTGTATCATAAAGATGAGCTTTGTAATCACTTTCCTTTAAGCAAAGAATTAAAAGATAATAAAAGCCCTAATTAAGGACCTCGTTAGCTTAACTAGATTTTCATATGCAAAGCGATGTTCGCCACGTGCTACCGCCGCCTGAAAATGTTGCCTGGCCCTATACGGAAAGCACCTGTGCCAACTCCCAACCGTATTCTCCTTCGTTTCACTTCTCTTTATTTCTTTCCTCCTCCTTTCTCCTCTGTGACAGATTTCAGCAGGCTCAGCCTGACATGAAGACGCTTTGCACTGGGAGCACACGGGGCAGACTCAGCATACCTTATGGACCACATGTAAGTAACCCCTGAGACCAAAGGGCACGTAAGAGAGCAGAAAGGACCGACCAGACACAGCTGGACTGAGAACACACAGGCTTGGCCCAAGAGGAAGACAGCAGTAACTGCTCAGTCCCACCTGGTCCTATGGCACATGGGGACAGGCCAGGTGAAGGACAGATTCGAGTCCAGCTGAGCACACAGACGCTTTGAGATGCTCTGAAGTGCTGCAGAGCAGAGCCGGAGGGCGCATGTGCTGCCTGGGGCTGGTCCCCGGGTCTTGCCCCTATACAAAAACAAGTGAAGATTGCGGCAAAGACTTGAAGTAAGGGTTTGTTTTCATCCTTGACCAGAAACAAGTAAAGCTGGATCCTTGGAAACACTCTGAAGGGTTTTCCAGAGCTCTGTTCTTGGTCCCACTGACCCTTTTGCAGTCTAGCAGGGCGGCAGGTACGTGTTTGGGAATGTGCTTAACAGGGGCAATTAGGAAACCATTATACGCTAGTAATGCGAGCACAGGTGAGCGAACAAAATGCCAGGCGAGCAAGCCGGCTGGCCTGGCTGAGCAAAGAGCACTGAGTTATCTGCACGGGCAGGCAGGCAGGCACTGCCCAGCAGAGGCCACGGCAGAGCAAGAAGCGAGCGTCAGCGTGGCTGTAACAATCCGATAAATTCCTACAGCTGGGAACTCAGCACGAGATGGGAATCGGGAATTTCATCCTCGTTAGAACTGTAATCGGAGCCTCATTCTACTCCGTTTAAATCCTGCTGTGAACGTGAGCCAAAACCTCATGGTGCTGAGCAGGGAGGTCACCCCAGGGTGACAGTGAGTGACAAGCCGGCCAGAAGCAGGGAAGGCAGGAGGGAAGACACCGAGGCAGACACCGGTGTGGCCCAAATGCTGCTTGTAAAGGTATGCAAAGACCTCCACTGTGAGGTCTCCAGCTTTCAACATTTTTTCATTTTTATTTTTATTTAGAGAATAAGAAAGAGAACAGGCCAGTGCTGACTAGAGATGGCTTTGAAATGGAGCCTCGGGGCTCAACCTCAGCCTTCAGCTGGAGCCCCCCAGTGCGACAGGCTGGGCACTCTCACCCCAAAGCCAGTGGATCACAGATCCAGAGCCTGAATCACCCATGATAAGATCAGTACCCCCTGCCTCAACTTTATTTTAGGCTGAGACCTAGGGAGACCCTACAGAGCACTTCTAGATTGGAGACTCGGTCGATCCATTTATTAGCTGAGAATTTTCTTTGTTTAGTATAATTGATTCTTGCCTTTCCTCTACAAAACATGGGAGTGGCTTGATACAGTGGTTTTAATTTAGTCTGGAAGAGAGGCGAAGAGCTATAAACCAGATCCAGCCACTGCATCCAGCATTCAGACACCAGACTCCTGGCTGGGGCCATCTCTAATCATTGTACGTACCCATGCAGAAGAGGAAATTGCCAATATGCCTTAAATATAGTTTAAAAATAATCAACGGTCAAAGTACTTCTACTACATTATGGATTGAGAGTGAGGCAATTTGTTACCGAGGGTCAGGCAGACTACCTTAATTTGGCCTTCCACCACTTCCCACCTCGTGGACCAACAAGTGTATCATAACTATTAGAACAACTTCACAGAATGTTACAATTACTCATGTCAAATGAAAATGTAATGCAGTTAACGCGCATGCTGGCTCCCTGCTGCTACTGCTGATGATTATTGCTATTAGAGCATGACCAAACAGTCATTCAAATATAAACAGCAGATTTGTTTTGATGGTGTTCGTGGCCCATTTTATTCGCTTGCTGCGAACATTAACACAAATGGCTTTGGTTTGCAAGTCTGTCCCTGGGGAGACAGACAAAGTCAGGAGTACCGTTGTGCTGACTACATCGCAGCTGAACTACCCGCGCTGCAAGGTTTCGCGTGGTGCTCTGGAAAACTCGAGAGCCACCTAATCGGTGAGAAACAGCAGAGCTATTTCAAGTGCGAGTGGTGGTCGCGCAAGGTGAGCAGACAGTACCTGAACAAAAAAATCGTGGCAGTCCTCTGACAGGCAGCTCTCACCGAGGCAATGCTCCTACCAGCCTCTCGGTAAGCGCTTAGGAATGACAGCTACATCGAAACGGGGTACCCGGCTCATTCGCTAGACTTTCTGATCCAAAACCTGCTAAAGGAAAAGGTATCTGTCCGTTGACTTAAGTGGTTTGTGCTCTGCTTGCTGTGAAAAGATTACTTGATTAAGAAGATTAATTATTATTGTTGCTCTCACTTCTGTGTTGCTCTTTAGTGGACTTCCTTATCTCTGCATCGGTCTCCAAGATGGGAGCTCTGGTGCTCTCTCCATCTTGCCTGAGCTGCTTACTGCAAGTGGATTTCGCCTCATAAAGATCAGAGCTAATCCTAATGGCCACCGATGTGATTGCATTGCGCAGCCGGCTGCAGAACCTCTCCTCTGCAGAAGGACGGATGCAGGAGGTGGCAATCCCATGGGGCCAGGGATGCAAATAATCACCTAAACGCACCAAGGGCAAGATGCCTCCCAGGTGCTTTGGTAACAGCTCCTGTTTCTCTCTGTCGCAGAAGCACATACTCACGAATACACACTGAGAAAAGGCTGGGACCCTTGCACATGGCAGGACTGGCTCTGAGGCCACAATCCCCCAGCTGCACTAATTCTGATGGTTTTGTGAGGGGTGCCAGTCTCCTCTGAGGCGTACAGCGCCCTGGATGGTGCTGCTGGCTGGTGCAGACGGGACGGCTCAAGAGCCTGAGTCATGAAAATGAGTAAGAATACAGGAAATGCAGCAAGCAGATGTTCTTCGAAAGCCTTTTTGGTGGAGTGTTAGATACAGGATATTAATATCTTTAGGATATAAAAGGCAGACAGAGTAGATAAGAGTGCTGGCTCGATATGAATATGGTGCTTGAGGATTCATTGCCAAGTTGACTTCTAGTATCAGTTAAAGGAAAGGTTAACTAGCTGTGCGACATGCCAAGCGCTAGGGATATCGGGGGTGGGTTCATTCACTGTCTCTTCCACTAGAAGCAATGGGAACCAAATGAAGTGGGCAGGTATGGAGTAAATGCAAAATAAAGCACTCAGAGCATGGTCCAGCAGTGGAACTCCCTGTCCCAGGACATGGCATGGGCTGGGAGCACACCGCAGCTCAGCCCATGAAGAACCACCCAGCACGAAGCAGACACTGCTGGCTCAGAGGTAGGTCCCCGCGCTGCAAATCACCGGAGGCTCAGACAGTGTAACAGAGAAGAATCATTATGAGCCTACACCAATTCTTAATTTTTTCTCTTGGCATCTGCTATAGGTCACTGCTGGAGACATATGGGGGAAAGGCAGCGAGATAGATCCTGGTTCTGCCTCATACAGCGCCTCTTATGTTACTGACTAATTGGGTGAGCTGTACTGCTCAGATCCTTAAGCAGGAAGTTAGGCATGTCTGTGCTTGGAGAGCTATGAAATGACACATTTCTTTTTCTTTCTCTTGTCCCTTTTTTTTTTTTTTTTTAATTGCATATGCTGTTTCATGGAGCCCACTGACCATCCCTAAGAAAGGAATGGGAGCAGCCAGCAAAGTCTGAGCCGGAACAGAGAGTCACATCCACACAGCACCAGGACGGGCTGTGATGAGGTGACACAACCACTGCGCATACCTACACCCACTCACTGATAAAGTAATTCCAGCAGGAGATGTGTGCAAGCAGCAAAGCCATTCTGAGGAAATCTGGGAGCTGGAAGTGCCAGCACAGCATGACAAGGTACTCTGAGGATCTTTCTATATGTCTAGGTGAATGTAAGATAGCACAGGCAGAGCAAGTGCAAATGTGAGATAAATATATGGAGGTGTGCAGGTGTGTATCAAAGGAAAAGGGGAGAGAGAGAGGAGACTATCTGCAAATATTTTTTACAGTGCACATATTTATAGTGTTTATCAGAATCCATCCATCCATGCAGTCTACAGTAAAGTGCAGCCTGCGTGGCAGCGGTTTGTCTGACATCAGGTATGTGCAAGTATCTTCCAGGACTGTGCTAGGTAAATACACACCAACATACCAAATAAGCAAGCAGCAGAGAGCAGTGCAAGGATAAAACGGCATTTCATGGGGAGACACGGGGGTGGGGTGCAGGGTCACTCCCCAGATGGAGAAGGGGAGGATCTGGGGAGCAACCCCCACCGAGGTTTTTCCTATGCAGGCAGGATGAAGTTCCTCACAATCTGAGTGTTTCTGTAAGTGGAGGTATTTCAGGCATGCAGAAGAGGAAGGCATCCGTCCCACGCACAGAGCAAAGAGCTGAGCAGCTGAAAATACTTGTGTCAAATCCCCACTTAGGCATCTCTTCCCCCTCCAGCCCTTGCTCTCCCCCCGCTTCCCAATTCATTTCTCATTCTGCAGCTCTTCAGCACTAGGCCCTTCTCCTGATTAACATTTCAAGCCCATTGATAGTTTGTGCTGGCTTAGACAAACTAATCATCATTAGCACTTCAAAAACCTGTCCAGCTTTCCCTCCCAGAGTCACAGGTGCCACCCTCAGCTGCTTGGGGAAAAACACCGCAGCCACAACATGCTCTCGCCAGGACATCAGGAGGCACCAGCTCACAGCTCTGGCAGGCAAGGAGATTACAGTCCCTGGGCTCCGGTCTCCCCTGGATCCGGGCAGCAGACAAAGCACGAGGCCATCTAGCAGGGGCAGAGGGCTGGAGACATCTCCTCTCTTAAGTATTACAGCCATGTGCTCTAGTGTAATGCAGCCTGTGATGGATGCACTTCTCACCAAGGAAAAACAGCCGATATACCAGACAGAGTTGTTTTTTTCCCACCCTGCCCAAGCTGGAGAGATGTTCAAAGCTAAGGTTTGGTCACAATTTGCCAGGCCTCACGTGGACACTATCTGCGTACAGAAAACTAGGTGCTTTACCCAGTGACCTGCATCTCTCGTGTTGGTGAAACGGGCAGAGGGGGAAAGTAAATAACACAGAGAGAGCGGGAGTGATGCAAGAACAGGTGCCTTGGTGAGCTGCCCGTGCCTGGCCTGTGCTGCAGCCAAGAGATACAAAGGCCACAGATAAATGCAGAATAACGGGAGGAAAAGGAAACGGAGCAATGCGCTGTAAGATGCTCTGTGACACTTGGACACCAGTCCGCTGTCGTGCTGCCAGGAAGGCTGGGGTGTGCCTTCAGGTCTTTCTCCTGGGCTTACCCAAATCCCCTCCGTCAGGCAGGGTGATCCCATGTACCCATTTCCAAAGAGTGACATTGCTTTTGCTGCAGCGGGCATCAGGTGGTATTCAACATTGCCATGGGGAAGAAAAAGGCAAAGGTCCCTGTAAGATTTCCACCTCACTTCTGCTTTTACTCGCTGGGCCCTGGAGCGAGCTCAGGAGCACTTAGAGATGAATCCTTGCTGACTGTGGCTGAAAAGAAGGGGGTTAGCCCAGCAGACCTGCTTTTCACTAGGATGCAAGCAAGCGGTCAACATAGCTCTGAAGCACACATCTTCCTGGGTCTGTCTGGGATTTAAACTTTCATTTTTGGTCCAAGTGTTGTTAAAGTAACAAGTGGGCAATCTCTGGGGAAAAAAAACAACACAACACTACTGGAATTAGTGCTCCTCAGGTGGCTCTCTGAGCCCTCGTATGTTGCTTCTGCGGAAAGCACACCCGTGAGGAGGCTCTGAAAGGCCTGCATGGATTGCAGTCACGGTGGAAAAGCACCCACCTCTCGTGTAGCTGCGGAGCAGCACGCACCAAGCCTGAGTAGAGGTCGCACTGGAGAGAAAGGGATTATTTATAAGGCGACTAAAACCTTCCTACCGAAGCCCAGAACTAATGCTGAACAGCAAAAATGATGTCAGGAAAAGCTGTCATGTACCTCTGGAACTGAGGTGCCAGGTTGATGCTTAGCCCCTAATTTTGCACTGTTTGGCAGTAACTGCGAGCTTTGCTACCCTGTTAGACATTAGGCAGGTAGGGTAGGATAGGGTAGGGAAGGAGGGTAGAAGGTCAGTGCAAACACAGACGTTATTTTAGTGACTATCCCTCCTCCTGCTCTCCACCAGGAGACTGGGCCTGTGGGAGCATCCTGCCTTCATGTTCCTGTGAGGCCAATACTCAGCTACTGACAGCTTTTAGCACACCAGTACTTTTGCAAATGGATCTGGTGGGCAAAAATATGTTGAAATCTTCTAAGATCTTTTCAGCCGCTGGCAGTCACCCCTCAGCTATGTGTCTCTCCTGCTGCTGCAAATATTCGCTCCCTCCCACTCCCCCACCACCTTCTCTGCCCCAGCCTGATACCTTCTGACCCCAAAATAAAATACTCTTGTTTGTGGCACAGTCATCTGGCTTTAAAGCTGAGTTCCCCAAAGGCTACGGTCATAATCTCTGGCCTCTCTGCCTGCAACCGGCAAGAGGCTGGGGGGAGGATGCGAGTGGCTGTCGACAGCGTCTGTACAGCCAAATGCACCAAGCACAGCAATGCAGAACGGCTCGGGTCTGTTGCAGGATGCTGACAGAAGGGGGCAAAATCCATCTGCAGTCAGAGCCGGTTCCCTGCTTTTGCTTCACTTGCTGTTTCTCACCCTCGCTTCATTCCCAGCTTCAGCCCTCGCAGCTCTAGAGCCCCTGGCCAGGCTGGCTGACCCTGCAGGTGGACTCTGAGAGGCACATTTCTGACAGGATGGCTTTGGGAGCTCCCCCATCTGCACCCCAGGACTGCAGCCCCGGGCAGGAACCAGCCCACACGGTCTCACCCATCCCACTTGCCCGTGGGGAACTCAGAGTGGCCCAGGACAAGGGGGCTACCCACCAGCAGGGACATGGATGGCAGTTCCCAAGGGGGTGCTGTGGGCGATGGCAGGCTGAACCAGAATATTAAATTGCTGCATGCCTTCTGCTGAGATGAGCCCTGGTGCTGATAGCAGCAGAAATGCTGACGGAGTTGCAAGGAGGGTCGCAGCGAGAGAAATGGGGGAACAGAAATTTCCCTTTTGGAAAGCCCCTGTGCTGCAGACACCATCACATCTCAGGGCACTGGCAGCTTCGATTCCCTGTGAGCTGGTAATCTAGGGATGCTTGTGGGGTGACTTGTGACTATGAAGAAAGCCTGGAAAAGTGGGAATAGGAAAAGCGTAGAAAAGCAGGCAACTCCTGTCAAACAGTATTATAGACACACACACCTTTTTTTTTTTTTTTTTTTTCCCTGTGAGTAAGCAACATTTCCTTCTCTCCTCCCCATCTGGCTTGGTAACTTCTATTTTTGTATACATCAGTGAGACCCTTCTCCTTACATCATCTGACATGCGAACAGCCAGCTCCTGTGAATTTCGTGCAAGTCTTACTATAGTTGGCAGCTGCCCTTAAAGCCCCCCAGCTAGCAGACTCGCACGGTCAACCGAGAAAGTGCTTTTGGTTCGCTCCTCCCGCGCTTCTAGACTTTCTGCTTGAGGAGGGACCCGGGGAGGAATGAACGGCAAAGGGGTGACAGTACTGGTGGTGGGACCTGCCGTCAGTTCAGCTGCCCCTGGGGAGCCCCAGCAGAAACTGTGCAGCAGCCACATCGTCGTGCAGGAGCTGCTCGGTGCGCAATGGATGGCAAAGGTGGGTAGGAAGAAGTGATAACCTGCCCCGCATGGGGATCACCACATCCAGCCACAGCAGGCCTGCCACGGGGTCTCAAGAGACCGCTGGGAAAGGTCTCAGCGGTGGGAGAGTTTCAAGTTTCATTTGACAGGAGCTCCAGCCTGTGGCACCCACCCCATGTCTGCTCCCAGGGGCTGACCAGACAGCAGCCCATGGGGAACCCTTAGCTGTGATCCCTCCCCTCTCAAGTAGCTCTGGTCAGAGTGACAGAGGGCATATTTTTGGCTGTCCCTCAGGACAGCCCTCTCTTGAAGATCTCAGGCTGGGCAAGAGAGATGTCAGTGGAGACGAATCTAGATGAGAGCATCAATGCGGTGAGATGAGAAGGTGCTAGGTGTTCCCGGACATGAAGCCTTCTGCTTCACAAGCCCAGGCTGTGATTAACAGACCTTTGCATTAAGCTACCTTAACGAGCCTGGCCAGCAAAACTGAAGGGAGGGAGGGAGGAGAGGGGGGCACAGAGAAAGAACAATCTCTTTTTGCTGGGAATGAAGGACTTCCATGTCCAGATCCTGACGGGATGCCCCCAGTACACAACCCGCTCGCAGATGTGCACATAAGAAGAGATATGTCTGTGTTCAAGCTTAACATAGAGCCAACCTGAGGGCTTTTTTTTTTTTTCTTTTTCTTCTTTTTTTTTTTTTCCCCCTGCATGGAGCAGGGACATCTTACACACTTTGGTCACGTAGTCAACCCATTTCTGATTATCTGGATTCTTCCTTTCTTTAAAAAGGAAGCACAAAACTGTGTGTTCCTTGAGCACACAGCAGCCCCCCTATAAAACACCCATTCACAGCAATTGCGGCAGCAAGAGAAGAAGACAGGCTTTACACCTTTAAACTGAAAAACCCTACAGGGGAAGTGTCTTTCCCTGAGCAGAACTGAAGAGGGGAAGAAAAGGTGCTAGGCAAAAAGCAACCAAAAGACTGCAGAGCCTGGATTTGGATTTCTTTGCCCCACAGACTACCCTACATGCTGGCATTGCGAGGGTAAGGCAGTATGTGACACAGCAGCGGTACGTGTGTCTGAGGCGAGCAGGCTTATATTGTAAAGACTTTCCAAGTATCTTGTTGGCCAAAGCATTTGAAGGATAATTTCCTGAAGAAGTTCCTTGGAATCAGATATATACAATTGTGTTCATCCTAAATCTGTGGTTCCTGCTGTGCCCTAGTGAAGGATTTAAGTTGCTGGTCACACTTCAGTCTTATTCTTGGCCATGCAGACCTAAGCAAGGATCTATGGATTAAACTGGCACTTCGGGCATTTTTTCCCTCATTGCCAAGAACAACCCCTATTTTTCCTTCAGACCTTAGTTAGCTATCCTGCTGAGAAACTGCAGGTCTCTCTCCTGGAGCTCTGTTGTAAAGAGGAGAAAGAGAAGGCAAAAACTTCTTTTCCATCAGAGAGTGAGCAAAACTGACCTGGAGTCACACAGGAATTAGAGCAATAGAGGAAGAAGAGGCTATTTTTATCGAGTCGGGTTTTTTTTTGAGGCGAGAACCACATTTTAAGCCGTTAGTCTCCATTTTTCTCTCAACTCTCTGAGGAGCTGGCAACCGACGGCGGGGCCTGACCTCCAAAAAGAAGTAGGAACAATTAATTTTGGAACAAACCCAGGGTCATCCAGGAATTTTGCAGCTGTCGCTGTGCAGCACGCCGAGCCCTCCCCTGAACCTCAGGGTGACGATGATGACGGGACTCCTCTCGCCTGGTTCTCCACCTGAAGGCAGGGAGATGCTGCACCAGCCATCAGCTGGAGAGGGGCGAGAGATGAAGGCTGTTAGGGGATGAAAGGCTGCTTAAGTTAGGACGGCTGTCTAAAACATTTCAAAGAAATTAAAGAAAGGAGAAATTAAGAAAGATGTTGAACCATAAGCCTAATTAGAGTAGCAGTGTAGTTATAGTCAGGATAGCCTAAGGATACAATTAGATGTGTCTAGAGAGGAAAGCTGATCTTGTCATTAAAGCATAAAGGTAGGGGACAGGATAATACGGGCTGCAGTCTGGTGCTGCCTCCTGCATGACTCTGATGTATGTGTTGCAGTGACTCCTTCTGACTCCACTGGGAAACTTCCAGTCTCTCTGCACCTCCATGTTTCCAAATGCACTGAAACTAACCTAATAACAACCAAACCAGAGTTGAGGCGTTTTTTATGGCACGCCAGGATCACCTTTAGTAGACATCAGACTTGGAGATCTTGAGGCAAAAGCTGCTCGAGAGGAGCAAAGCTTTTTGCCAACAGAGCCAGGAGCTAAAGGCAACCAAGGCACGTGCCCTAAATTAGCAGGAATCATCCGATTTTTTTTAGTTTTGCACAATCACATCTCAGTTCTGTGGAGATGCTAAAAGAGACACAGCCCTTTGCTAGTACAAACTCATATTCCTGAGCAAACTGACTTTGGCGACCCTTGATCTGGTCCGTAGTAAAGAAACAAATGTGCTGCAGTGCGCCGGCACCATTCACCGCACGGCTCTCAGGCCCCAGCTGTTTGTCAGTCCCTCTCTGCCCAGCGTCACTGCCCTCTTCACTCTGCATTCGCAGGAAAGAGTTGTGACAGCGGGAACTAGAGGAGATAAATAGGAGATTGAGGCTGACACGAGCTATGTCTCTAGAAACCTTAGCAGGCAGGCGCAGGCAGCTCAGCCCACCCTGCGCGCAGCGCTCGCCCTGGGTGCAGCGCCAGGCCCAGAGCAGCAGCAGCGAGCCCTGTCCCCCTAACCTCAGACACCCATGCCAGCCTGAGCTTGGCACCAAGTCCTCATTGCCTCCAAAACCTGCAAGCCAGGTGGTGGTGCTTGTTTCCTCTCCAAGCCACCTGGGCCAGGGCAGAGGTCCCACAGGAGCCCCGGACTTCGATGCCCCCCCGAGAGGCCTAGTCGGGAAGGAACACTTACCGTGCCACTTGAGTGCCGGCTCGACGCTGTCCGTGGCATGAAATGACTGACATGCTGGTGCACAAAGGTAAAAAAGGACTGATTGATTTATTGATCAAGGAAAGACACAGTCTCCTTGACAGAGATGTGCTGTCAAACGCCGGCAGGACGCGCTGCTAAAAGCCCTCCAGATTGATTACTTTACCTGCCACCTGATCCTTCATCGCCCCGGGCTCTGGCAGGTGAAGAGCAGGGGGAGATTTACACATGGCTGCGAGTCGGGAGGGGAAAACACACACGAAGGAGAGCTGCAGGGGCCTGGCTGGGACCTGCCACCCTGCTCCCCTGCCTGCCGGGGAGCCGAAGGGCCAGCAGAGGTGGCAGCGAGACCAAGGAAACCTCACCGTGCGGCCAGCCAAACGCGGCACCACGGCAAGCAACACCTGCAAATCCTGAAGTGCTGCCACTGCCCTTGCCCATCTGTTCCCTTCCCTGAGACCAAACTACTCCTTTCCGTGTGATTATTCAACCCGGGAATTGTTGAGAGAGCAGCCAGGCACCTGGCCCGGTGCGGCTGTCAAACCCCAGCACTTTGCAGCCCCTTTCTCAGCTATGCAGGCACTCAGCCTCTCACACGAGGCACCACCGCAGCCCAAGACATCACACCCGGGGAAAGTGGCCTCCTTGTCACCTCCTTGTCATCCAGCAGTGACCTTCTGGGAGGGAGCTGCATCCCAGGAGCTGCTCTCCTCTGCTGCTGTGCACCCTGGGGCATCCAGAGCAGCCCTCTGGTAGCACAGCCCAATAACAAGAAACTGATGGGGAAGTGCAGCGTACAGAGGGAGAACGGGAACAGTCATTTGCTTGAACTTCCAGGCCCTGATTTAATGTTTCTGCAATGGTTTCCTCATGAGGTACACTCCTGTTTAAACAGGACACCCCTGGGTGATGAGAAGAGATGCACAACAAAGCCTCCCTGACAGCTTGCTCGGGGCCAGCCCGAGAAGCTCCAGGTAAGAAGCAGGTCCTGACCACGCCTGGCTACGACACGGCATGGACTCGGCACCACCTCAAAGCCCATGGTTATTTGGTTACCGCCCTGGTCCTAACGCTGCTGTGCGGACACGCCGAGCCAAGCACGTCACTGATTTGTAATGAGCTTGTTTAGAGAGCTGTAGCATGAGACAGGCGGTAGACAACAGACGTAACAAAGAGAATCCTTTAAATGCTTCGGTGCTGCCCAATTTACCAAGCACAGTATGCTGGGAAAATGCCACTCCAGTGCTGCTCTCGTACCTGTTAAAGGGCTTGATATTCCCCATACGTGGCAGCTCCGTCTTAATTCTGTGGGCATTCAGATCGCCTTTGGCTGTGCACCAAATCCAGATGGCTCTCCACCTCTCTTGTGAAAAGTGTAAATAACACAGCAGACCAACCACAGGAAAAACAATGATCCCAAAAAGGCAGAGATGTGAGAGGCTAATTTGACTTCTGAACAAGCAGCTAAATTAGTATCCCCCTAACAGCCTCTTTTCTGGACCGCAGCAAATGCCACGAACGGTCGGAGAATGCCCGACTCAGACGTGGCAATGCAGGAAAGGCAGGAGCAGCTGTGCACCAGCAAAAGCAGGTGAAGTGGGCACGCAGATAACACTTGGATGGAGCTCTCTAATCCTATGCTGCAGTTCAGTTTGGCCCTGGGACGTGCACAGGTCTGCCAAACCTGGGAGCGAGCAAAGCAGTGATGACAGAGCGGTATCAATACGAACAATCGTAATTCTGTTTCCTCTTTCACTGGCACTTCTATTCAAAGATCTCAAAGCCCTTTAAAAATAGTGCCAGATTAATCTCATTCATCACCTCATCTCATTCCCTCCACATGTCACAACCCAATTTCACTCTCAATTCATACATATGTACATTTGAGCAACGACCGATTCTATTGAAAGCAGAGGGTGATTTCAGCGTTTCTGTTTTTGGAGGATATCTGGATATTCGGGGGAGCTGCTGCATCCCAAGGGGCCACATTTGAAATACAGCGTCTCAGCATTTCACAGCAGTAAGAGGAATGATTTCCTGCTCGAGTCAAAGAAACTGGACCAACAGCTTCTTTCTCAAAAATGTTCCAATGCCAAATGTATTTCGGATCCTGCATCCCCTCGCCTTTAAAGCTGGAGGGAGAGGGAACAAGAGGAACCCAACAAGAAATCTGCCTACACTCACAAGAGTGTAAGACGAAAAAAGTCACAGGGAAATTTTCACTGCGACAATGTGCTGTTTTGGCTGTGCATGGATTTCCATGGGTAATCCTGGGGATGGGAGAAGATGAACAGAGGGAGACATCTGTCATCATATTTAGTGGTACTTCTCATTGTACAGTTTTAATAATTAAAGAAGATTCACCCAACTAGAAAGAAAGATAGAACTGAGAAAGAAGAAAAAGGGAAAACGGGGGAAAAAAAAAAAGAAGATCCTAGGCAGTTGTGTAACTATTTTTCCCCTGGGCCTTGGAAACGTTTCCACTAAGTAATCCAAGATACTGCTTAAGATTCAAACTACTGCTTGCTGGGGAAAAGGGAGGGAGGGCAGGGGGAGAATACTGCAACACCATTTGACTACATCTGCTACCCACTCATTATTGTAATAGAGAGAGGTAGGGATAAATCTGACTACACGTGCGAGGGCAGCAATTGGTTGTTAGGTTTTAAAGATGCTATTACATCCTGGAGGAGCAGGGATATATGCAGGTGACATTCACCAATTTCAGTGGGGCGGAGGGAAATCACACACCGGAATGAAGTTAATAGCAACCCAGAGGGCAGGGTCCATGATTGCCAACCTGATTTCTATAATTGGTGTGATTACTACTATTGTAACTTAAACACAACAGCAAATCACTCGCTTAATTGAATTTTCTTTCTGTGCGTGCTTGGGAAGGGGGAGGACACAGAGGAGGATGCAAATCTCTGCTACAGCTGTGCGCATCTTCTCAGACACCAAGCAAGGAGGGGGGTAACCACGCTGGGGGCAGATGGCGAGGTTAGGTAGGGCCTAGGGCAAGGCACAGCAGGGCAGCTCTTCTGGCGTGATATTCCTGGAGGACGATGCTCTGGGTTTCTAAACAGCACCAGCACCTTCACCACACCAAAAGTGAAAATTTTGCACAGGACCTCATGGGGGACCATGCAGATGGCCAGGCTGTAACCAGCGCCCTCACTCTCAAACATATCCCCTTCTACCACCAGCAACAGCCAGAAAGGAGCATCTTTTAGATCAGCCTGTAGGACTGGCCCATTCTCTCCAGCTTTTTTTTTTTTTTTTTTCTAAAAGACAATTGCAGTCATAAGGAGACTCCAGAAAAAAACACAGTTGCATTGGAAATGTAGGAAACAAACACGACCTGAACATACCTGTTATCTCTGGGTCAAAGCACTGAATCTCGACTCTATCTTACTCAGAGATTCGCAGAGAGACAACAGAAAAACGGGGCCAGCCATACCCTCCCATACCTGGTGTGGAGGATGCACCTACATGCTCCATTAAAATTCACTGGTTTCCAGATGCCCTTTTGAAACTGAGACCACAAAAAAATTCATCAGCACCTTCATGCTTTGACAGGTTGAGGAATGGTTTGGAGTGGTGGCTTTAACAGGACAGCTCAGTACCCTGCATTTGGAAATTCTGACCAGATTTTCTGCAGTGTCCTGTTTAGCAAATTCAAGTCTAGATCCAAAACTTCCAGCTTTACCATCTCTTCTCTGTGAAACTCAGAGAAAGCGTCTACTGAATTCATTCAAGCTCCATGCATCTGAAATCTTCCTAATTCCCTGGATGAGAAATCCTCAGGACCGTTCCAGAAAAAACAACTACAAATTTTGCCAGGCCTGAGTCTGCAACACTACGATACACTTCTTTCCAGCTCATGCATGCATTTTACAGCATGCTATGTAAGTAGGGAAGCATGGCTTTTTGACAGGGAACCTGAGACATATGGAGATGCAGCATCCAGCGCAGGCAGGGCTGGGAGCAAGATACCATCTTTCTGATTGCAAACTCCATCCTCAGACCTTGGACATCTCCACAACTTATTAAAAGCCAAACTTCAGGTAACTTTCTCACGGGAGCCTAACTGATGTCCTTGCTGAGCATCACGGTTAGACAAGTAGGACTTGAGCCATCAAGTCAAGCATGCAGAGGGTACTTTGGCGATATGTTTGGATAGGACTTCAGGTACTGTCATGACTCCAACACAAAAAGTTGGTGTTTATTTTTCTTTTTTAAATTTCCTTTACCTGCCACAGAAAGCCATGGAACAGGGAGAGACTCTGGGAAAACATGATCCCTTCAATAATGTATGTCTCCCCTACAGCTGCATGAAAATAAAATATTAATTTATCTGATTTGAAAGGGAAAGAAGGAACGAGGGGAAAACACTGGCTGGGGTTATGGGATGTTTTCTATGATATATTTATGCTTATGTTCATACATAATGATTCCATGCATCATCTGTTACATTCCTTCATTGTATATTCTTGTCACTTCATGTTTCCTTCCCTAAGAGAGGAAACAACAAAAACCGAGCTCTGGTCACCGCACTGGGAAAGGGCACCGGTGGTAAAAATTATTTTCTCCTGAGCCCCTTCGGCTGTATTTTCATAGACTTCCTCTGAGTCCTTACCTATTCTACTGTCACATCACAGCCTCCTTCACACCCTCAGCTTCTAAGAGCACTGAAAGTGAGGATATATGGGACTTCTTTGTTGCCAAGAGAAGACATGATGAGTTCTGGAAAATAAGCCACTTTCAGGCCATCCCAGCTCAAGGAAAAATGTTAATATGTCTTGATGGGATACTAAAGTCTTTATGATGGCATAAAAGCACTAGGAAGAGACATAAGTATGAAGCATGTCTTTCAGATCAGATTTGGGAAATGGGCCTACAGTAATGCTAGCATTTCAGTTGGGAAATGTGCAAATACAGGCCATTTATCATCTTCAGGTTTTTCACTCTGTCCAAATAGATATCTGTCTAAAATAACACGTTCTAAACCCCACCACTCCCTATCCACACCAGAAAAAACTCTGCCATACTACAGAGGCAGTTTGGCTTATCCCCAAGGTTATGGGAAAAATATATGAATTTTTATTTATCTCAAATTTGAAAAGGGAAAAGAGCCTCAAGGAAGTCCAGTTATTAACAAATAGAGCATCAAAACGATAACCAAAACTAATGCAAAAACTGTTTTTTCTTCCCTTACATCCCCAGATCTCCTATATAAAAATTATCAGCCTGCCCATCTATTCCAGCCAGACAGAATCCCCCTCCAGCTGCACTAGCACTCCACAAATGCCCTATCAAACAGATGGGCTTTGCAACAAGCGTGTTAGGTCTTTCTTGTTAAAGCCACTCCACTTCTACACGGCTGAGTCCGGCTTCTCTTTCACCTGATTCTTCAGAAGGGTACACGCATACAAATACATCTACAATACAAAAAATTTCAGCATTGCTACAACATTAAGACTGAGAAATCAAGCACTTAGAACTCTAGCCATTCCATATGTTAAAGTTTCTCCTGCACCATTGATTCTACCCCATTGTACATCCTATTTATCACACATTATATATGAAATTGTACATTTCACAGGTAGACTAAGAACAGAGAACCTATATATATTCTGGTGTGCAATGAGATCAAGTTAATGGTGCAGAAAAAAACCAAGCTCTTGGAATATTCTCAGTTCTATCTTAGATTTATATTCTTAATATTACATTACATTGTTACCTTATGCTTCCACCTATATCTTTGTTGTATCTATTTCTTATCTTTTCCTTTATTTTATGCACGGTGTCTGCAAAGCCTTATACAGGGACTGCATTTGTATGCACTGCGAGAAATCCCACAGAGGGTCAATGCTCAACATTTTGACTGTAAACTTGTCGGTTCTGGAACTGTCTTTATTGTGTATCATTAGAAGGCCCAGTAGCCTGGGCTCCTGATTTATATTTGGGAACTGCATGTTCTGTAATAGCAATTATTATCAGTAATAATTGCAACATACTGTTAAACATATCCTTAAGGCAGGATCTGGGCTTTAGATCTCAGGCATTCTGAGGAAGAGACTGGGTCTTTGATATATCTTTGTACAATGCTAATACTGACATCAGGGCTTCTAAGTGCAATTACAAGACATCGAATAAGTTAGTGCTTCAGCTAGGGACAAGGGACAGACTGCATTTAGCTTCTACTTTTCTTCTTTTCAAGCAGAAGAAGAAAAAAAGAGTCAGAATTATTTGGCTTATGCTATTTCTGTAACCCACAGCCTTCATCTGCAGAGCTTTGAAACTCCCTGTACAGTGTTTACCACAGTTGTCTACCCTGGTTAGTCCAGCCTTTTGGTTATCTACATCCCAGGGGTGAAGCTCAAGTTGAGAGTGAAGGTCGAGTCTGGTAGAGTGCCCAAGATCTGCAAGAGCGGAGCAGCTGAGCACTTTGGCCCTGAGCACTTGTCATTATACTCCACTCCCGTCATCCACAGCTAATTGCCCTGAGCTTCCAGGATACATCAGCCCCATACGGAGCAATTCAGCCTCTGTAGATAACCAGTCCTGGCAGATTCAGCAGTGGAGTTCTCTACCTGACTGCATGGCTAATAGCTTGGCAGTTAAAAGGTCAAGATGTTCACTTGTACGTGTGCTTTGGTGTCTAAGTCAGCCATTTTTCCCCACACTGGGATGGCTCTTTTAATACCCCTGAATAATGAAAACGCCAACGTGTTTCAGAACCCCAAGTAAAAAAATACGAATCGGGAAGTTTTGCAAGTCAGGATTCTAATATGCTGAGTATTTGCAAAAGTGAGCTGATATAATGGTGTCCTATGCCATCAGAAAACCGATGTGCTGCAGGTCATGCTTGTATCTTCCAGCAGTAAGGCTGAATGTTTCAACCTGCCTGACTTCTATTTTACATTCAAGAAAAGCTACAGAGAGAAAAAGGAAAAGAAAAAATACTCCATGAAAGAGAGCTAGTAAGCCTCTACTTGAACTGAGACACAAAGCAGCAAATGTCCACGCTAGAGAGGGAATTTTCTGTCAAGAAAGATGCAGAATGCAAAGGGCAGGTGGTGAGCAAGCCAGATAATGAAACCCCACATTAATGGGTGCCTTAAGAAACCTAGCACTGATGGATGGGTAGGCAGGTGCTAAATGTGTAATCCCTTTGCAGATGGACGTAACATGTAACAGAAATGCTATCATCATGGAAATGTTGCATGCTCAAGTAGGTATCTGCAAGCACAGGGCAATAACAAATGGCCGTATCTTTGGCTTTTTCCATTTGTCACACCTAACCAGGAACAGATACCTGGGTTGAGTTACCCAGTTCACTCTCTGTTTCAGCTATGCCACTGCCACAATCTTTCCTCTCCATGTTGGGTAGTAAGTGTCAGAAAAGATGGATCTGTAGCCGCTGAGACACATCCAGTTTACGATGGTGACTCACATGAAGAAAGAACCACCTGTGAATTTTCTTGCTCCAGACATGAGGCCAAAAATGAACCTGCTTACTTCTGCCTTTCATGACTTCCATCCACTCTTCCTCAAATATTTCTGCAGTTTCGTGGCACACTAAGTTGTTTTTCCAAGCAACACTGGAGCTACTGGGAGTCCCCCAGGCAAGTTAGTTCCCTGTGGATTCCCAGACCCACAAGATGTCTTCTTGATGAATGCTGACAACTCCCCGACACTTGGCAGCGCTGCAACCAGCCTCTGAGCTCAGAGGGCAGCTGCCACCACCATGGCATTCCTGCAGCCACAGAGAGCCCAGACCCACGTCTGCAAATCATCGCGTCTATCTAACACATCCTTTTGAGAAGATGGCAGATGCTAGCAATCCAGCGTGCAGCATCCCCTGGGAGCCTACCTTCTGACACACTGAGAGGACAGATGCAAGACAGACGAAAAGCATGTGCGGCAGTCAGCCTAGTAGAAAGGGAAACCAAACAGCAGCTGAAGGACCATTTGTACTCCTGGGAATTAGGAGATGTGGCTCATTGCTACCCACAAGCAAAAACCCATCGCTGTCATTAGCAAGCACAGCTCTGCTCAGTCAGGTCACGCTCATTACAGCAGCTTTTTCAGCCACTCCTTTTGTACACAATTATGTGGCCAGCAGAGCCTAAACTTCCCGGCCTATGTGGCTTCGTCTTAGCACTACACTGTGTCTGCACACTCTGCTGAGATTGGAGCTCAGGGTGAGGGCAGCTGCGATCTGTTCCTCCCTTGGGAACGAGGTGCCAGGGATCAGCTGCTGCCCCGACCAGCTGGATGAACCCCGTGTGCCCAGGGCGGGTGGCAGAGCTGAGCTGCTTGAGCTGGAATGGCTTTTAAACAAAGAGATGTTTCCAGGACTGAGCCCCTGCACTGGTGGTACCCCGCAGTGCTGGCTGGCTGCCTGGTGCACACCATGCTGTCGGGCATCATGGCCCTGGGGAAAAAGGTTGTGAAACCACAGCATCACTGACGTGCCCAGCAGTTGTCTCCAAATGACCCCCTTAGGGCAGGCAGCTAACCAAGGCGGCTGCAGGAGGCAGTGACCGCTTTCAGTCCTCCCAGCACCAAGATCCACAAGGGTAAGATGGGAAAAAGATGGAGAAGGATATTGAAGTTCAACAGAGATTCCTCACTGCCTTTCTTCTCCTGGAACAGCCTCTGACCTAGCCTAGGAAAGAGGGACAGTGGCCACAACCTAGTGGGGTTGTCCCTCTGTCTTAGAAATGGAAGAAACCTCTCGTGGCCCTGCCAGACCCAGAACTAGGGGAGGAGGGGATTAAAAACACCTCCTGAAGGCACAGGAAAAGGCAGAGACTGAGGCAAAACAAGGATAGAGGGGAAATGCAGGAGAAAGTTAGTGACTGGATAGCACAGAAATAACTGTGCGACGAGGACAGTGGCAAATGGAACGGTAAAGACACTGCTGTTTTTTTCAGGTATTTTAAAGAGTGCAGATTGTAGTGTGGGGGCTTAAAAAGCCTTTTATACCATCTTAACTAGTTTTTTTTCCTGCCTCGTTCCCTTCCTCTATCCCTTTCCTCTTTGTATATAGTCATCTGTTCTGGGGCTTCTTTATTTTTAGTGCATCTTCCCTCCTCCTACTCCTTTACCCAACCCTCTTGTTTTCCAAGCTAGTGCTGCCCATCGGCTCATCCTCCCTTCCCATCACCAGGGCACTTGCAGGAAGGCAGAGGAGCACGTCTGAGCTGAACTTGTCAGACAGAGGAAATTTGATAAATGTCATCAGAGTGAAAGGCGATAGAAATTAAAGAGGTTTCTCTTTCCCTCTGTTCAGTAACTGTGCCTGAACAGCCATGCCACCCTGCCACAGATCTGACAAGCTAAGCAGAGCTGAGAAAACGAACTGTCACTGTTTGGATGGGAGATCCCCAAAACTGCAAATAATGGTATTAGTGACTCGGAAACGCACTGCTGCCGCCGCAGAGTCCTAGCAGGCACTGCAGAGAGGGATGTGCTGGGTGCTGCTCTGAAAGCTCCCCAGAGCTACCAACCTCTATTCTGTATTTTAAAAAGCAGCAGGCATTCAATAGCCTTCATTTCACCGAGTGGGTAAAGACCCAAAAGGGTTTGCCTGCATAGTAAAGTTTCACCACTCATATGTACGGCGTGATTTTGCAAAAATACACCCGCACCTGTTAATTCCCCTGTATAACTCACCCTCACTCTCAAATGGCCTCATTCACTTGAACACCTGGAGTGGCTTTTGTAAGAGAGTGCGTGTGACCCCAATTCTCCACTGCAACTGCAGCTGCTGAAAGCCCCATCTCAGGTCACACCTGCAAAACCTGCCCACCTAGAATAACCCTTAGGCTCTAAGGTCACTTGCAAGGCCAGGATTTAATACCTATCTAAGCAAAGAAGTTTGCCAGCATGGCGGAGGTGCTATAATCCTGCTGCTACGTTCTGTCTGTACAGCAATCCATCTAGCCATTCCTGTTGGAAAAAGCAGAAGCTGGTGTTGGTTTAGCTGATGCAGTGGGAGGAAACTCCGCTCTGTTAAACACCTGTTATATCCCACCGCAGAGGTGGCTGCGCTCTTGGTATCGGTACAAGTAACATACGTGTCTTCTGTAAGGAACTTTGGGATCGATGAAATGAAATGAGCTACCGAAATATGCGCTAATATTCCAACTAGATCCATAAAGCAGAAGACTGGATGGTTGGAAATGGGGTTTATGAATATGCAACACTCAATTTAAAATAATTGTGCAGTTCAACAAATACAAAAAGGGAAAATTTGGGGACAGACTCTGTTTGGTACTCTTGTTTAATTGGCTATAATTTCTCCTTCACAGCAGTATGGATTTTAAAATGTATCATAACCAGAGTTGGGAAAGTTACAGAATCCATATTACGTGAGCATTTTCCCCAGTTAAGAGATGGTTGCTCTGACCATCACAACCCCCTCTCTTTCGCATTTGCTTTCCGCGCACATGCTCAGCAATTGGGAGCTGCTCCCATTAAATGCTGGCGGAAAGCCATTTTCAGCTTGCCAAGCCCCGGACTGGCGATGGCAGAGAACAAAGAATAAGCTCAGACACATCTACATATTTGCGCCGGAAGTTGTACTTTACATTGGACCAGATGCTGCTTGTCACAGCAAAGAGGAGGAGCTCCCAAAATCTCTTGCTGCAACTCCAGCTCCAAAGCGATCAAACGAGTCACTTGCACACGACTAACTGTGTAAAATGTTAATGCGCACGCAATTAGTTTATGCAATTGTGCACACAAAGATTGCCTTTAAACTCGCACCTAGCCAGCGAGCTGTACAGCTGCCTGAATTTCCTGGGAGTGATGCTTCAGGACAAGCCTTGGGGGAAAAAAGGTCTTAAACATGTTCCGAGTGGTCTAGTTCTTATCTATTCCCTTTTCATAAATTGATTCTACTTCCTGAGAGACTGAAGGCCACTGGTTTCTTCATAACTCCCTCTGCTACAGGAGATAGCCTCGGCGAATCGGGAAAACACAACAAGAGAGTGGAATGTAGCCTAGCTAAAGCAAATCCAATAGCAAACCTCTGATCCTTGCTGCTGAACTGCCTAGAAGAAAAAAAAAAAAAGAAAAAAAAAAAAGGAAAGCACAAACACAAAAAGAGCTATACAAATAAGCCAACAACCGTTCCTTGAGTAGAGTAAAGTCAAGGCAAGTGCCCTCGGCTCGCAGGCATCTGTAATAGATGGCGCAGAACTACACGCAGCCAGCGCGTGGTTGCGAATTACCCTTCCAGGTCCAGCAACAACGCGATGCCTTTTAACAAAAACAGGCACCACCTTGTTTACAAGAAAATAGGACATGGCAAGTGGGGGAGCGATGGTAGCCGAGGAGGGGAGGAGAGGAGGTGGTGATGGGCAGGTTACTTTCAGCCCCCCAGGCGCTAAGAATTACACTTCCGTCTGCGCTGCCTCAGCAGGAATTGGACAGGTGAGTGCATCGGCCGCTGCGCTGAGGATGCTCCAGTCTGGTTTTGATGGAAAAGCAGCCCCTGCAGTGTCACCATGCTTCAGCAGAGCGTTGTTACAGCGTGTTGGTTTGATCTGCTGTCTTCTTGCCTGATTCTTCCACCTGCTTAGCTCCCTCTTTCCCTGATACAGCAGGCGCGCAACTGGTACCAGGTCCCTGACCTCAGCATGGCTTGGGCTGAGCTGACATAAAACCGTGTGCCAAATGGCCACGTGGCTGAGGGACTGGGCAGGGAGCGAGGGGAAGAGCTGGAGTCTGTGTTTCACCCCAGACGACCTCCATCACCTATCTGTGCTGGTTATTTGCTGGCTATAGCACAGACTCCGCGGATGCTAGGGTGACTGGCCAGGAGGTGTTACCAAACGCCCTGGCTGCTCTAAGAAAGTGGAAATGCAAAAGGGAAAGGACCAGAAATACTAAATTATTTAACACCTTCTGAATTCACAATACACAGTAAGTCCTGCATGCTCTTCCACAAGATTGCTCGCTCCTTGGCTTCGTTTTTCCTTCCAAAGTGCCATATCTTGCACACGTTCCTCCTGAATTTCAGGGACTTCATCCTTTTTTTTCTATCCCTATCCACAAGCAGGCTTGAAAGCTCACAAACACAGGAAAAAAATATGAATAAATAAAAAAAAGCTTCTTTGCTGTCCTGTCATCCAGCTCATGGAAGAAAACCTTGAGCACCAACTGATGTAGGACTGACCCCAGCCACTCCGAGCATCTTCCACTGTGACTGAGAACCGTCGATAATTCCTGTCTGAGCACAGCTGACGTTGTGATCACCCTCTGGTATTTTAACTGACCTTCTCTAACTTGCTTACAGGGATGCCATGAGTGTCAAAAGATGACAGCAACAGCTCTGCCTGAGGCACAGTAGCTCGGCAAGGAAGGGGTGCCTTTGGCATGCAGTGAGATCCCTGAAGATGCTGCAAGGACTTTTGGGAAACGTTCAGCTGCTGTGGGTTTAAGATCCCCAGAAAGATTCAAAGCACTGAAAGTGTGATTTCTCATTGCACATCTATTTGCTGGGAGAAAGCTTTGCGTTGTCACTAACACTGAAGCCTCCAATGATCTCCTCAGTCCGCTGTCACCACACATCAGTAACAGAGAGGCATTTGCTTCGGCCCTCTCTTGCTCCCAGCCTACCTATTCTTTCTGCCTGAGGATCCTGTCTTTGTCTGACTTACACACCGCCCGCCGCCTGTTTACTTGAGAAGGAGAGTGAGGTCGGAGAAGAAATTCCAATCCATTACTGAGCTGTTAAAGCATCAGTGAATATGTGTTATTAGCCTATTTTAACTTAATTTATTGTTGAACATACAATAACTGTCGGAATAAATCACTTGTAAAGGCCAACAAAACTCCCCTGTATCTTAGAGAACAATGTTGCTGAAAAATACTGGCAGCCTTGTGCGCTGCTGCCATTAATTTTAAGCCCCCCCAAAGAAATCCCAAACAAACCGGAGTCCTCCTTTGCAAACGCTGCTGCTTCTGAACTTCTTGCTATCAGGTCTCAAAATCCCCTGCGCCCCCTCCATTTATGCAGCCTGGTTTGGCTGGTAAAAAGTCCAGAAAGATTTCAAGTGTCTGTGTGTTACCTGTGCACTCATGAAGTCTGTAACTTCTGCAGACGTTCCCTTTCCCATTGCCACTCCCAAACCCAAAGCGAGCAGTCCCACATTCTCCACCAGTCCAGATGCTGCATCCTTGAGGACATAGGAGCACTGCGGACACACCTCCTTAGTGTCTCCCCTGGGTTTCCTCCTCCAGGTGCACCAACACCTCCACCTCCTACCACCATCCCTGGCGAAGGCTCGCTCTCCAAGGCACGTGCTGCCCTGCCAAAAATAAGGCAGTGCCCTTCCCCAGCCCTGCCAGGGCAAATATGCAGCCAGGACACAGGGATGGGCAAATCAGGGAAGGGATGAAGAACAAAGAAGCCAAAACAGAAAGAGTCGAAGAGGAACAATGTTTGGACCGGAGCCAGGCAAAATCAGACGATTAAAGAGAAAAGAGTTTTTTTCCTAAAGGAAAAAAAAAAAACAGTCCCTAATCTTTCTCTCTTTTGTCGGGCTTTGTGTGTGTGTGTGTTTTCATTTTCAATATCACTTTTTTTTTTCTTTTTGAGCATCAGTGTCACAAGAAGCAGAAGGGAGCTCTAGCACAGTAAACTGCTCAGCACAGCAACCTGGAAGCTGAGGACATCAGCAGATAGGAAATGCCACTGTTTTAAATATTCTCACCTTCGCTCCTGAAATCTAGGCCACGGTTTTGAAAAGGCAGAAAGCATTAAAAACAAGAGCATTGCTTTATCAAGAAGAACCCTTCCTTCTGTAGGTGCAATTTGGGACAGCAGCATTTTTGCTCGCAGCTTAATGGTGGAACGTTTTGTGCCCACAATTTAATTGCAGGCATAAAATTGACGACCAGCCAAGGCAGTGATCAAGGGGCATAAAAAATGCATCCAAAAGCAAGTAGGGTTCTGTGGTGTTTTTTTTGTTTTGTTTTGTTTAGTTTTTTGTTGATGTTGTTGTCTATTTTATTTGTTTGTTTTGTCTTAACAAAGAAAAGGAGCAAAATTTTCTAGAGTAAATCACGCACCCAACTGCGAGCTTGTTTCTCCCCTCTTTTCTGGAAGAAATATGTCCGTGAATAACACGATTTCCAGGTTCCCAGGTGAAGGCACTGGGGCTTTTCAGTGCCACACGCTCATAAAGTCAGGACTGAACATCTCACATGAGGCACCGTAAATCCTGCAGTCAGGTGCCAAGATCAGCACCTGCAGAAGGCTGTTTGCACGCCTTAGCGTTACTGTTGGGCTCCAGCCACGACAGTAGCCAAAGGAGACACAGGCTGTGTGTGTGGCACCGTGCAAATGGGTGGAAAAATGCTTTGCTGGTCCCAAAGGTTTTCATTCCAAGGCCAGGCACTTAGCACCTCATATCGGAGAAGGCTACAATCAATGTAAAGTATAATTCATAGTGCACTTTTATTTCCTTTGCTTTCCTAGTACCAACAACTTATCTGACTGCCCTTCAGCCAATATTCAATTAGGAGTTAATTAGTTGCTACGTGTCACTGAGTCTGGACCAAAAAAAAAAAAAAAAAAAGGAAGGGAAGGGAAGGGAAGGAGGACAGAATGTATCCTTTCCTGCTGTGCTTTCCTATAGAGCAACCTATAAACTGGGAGCAAAGATGACCACCTCTGCTGACTGCCCATATTTAACCGCTCTACCCGGAGCTACTCAATGCTCTCTGCAGCTGCATTACTCCTACAAACCTTACAAACCAAGCAGAAGATCCTAAGCTGGCACTGCCTCAGATCACCATCAGGTCCCTGCTGATGTCCCACGGTACAGGTGGCAGCCACAAAGGGAGACCAGCACAAGCGCGCGGCCGCTTGCCATCGACTCCGCTGAGGGTGCTCCTCGCATCCTCTCTCCCCGACCTGCGGTGTTCCTGCATCGCTAGCTCAAACCGTCTCTCCTCTCGTCCTCTCCTCCCCAGCTAGCTCCTGGGACACAACCCTGACCAGTAGTCACCCCAGATTATTAAGCACGTTTCCAAACAAACAACAAAAACGATCCACCTCTTTCAGTTTCCACAAAAAGCCAAGTGAGGGTAAATAAGTACCCCAGAAGAACCACTTAAGATGTGTGCTTTCTTTAGCCATGGAGCAAAACCCCTCTGTGTCAGGTGCTCTAATAGCACCGATGTAACAGATGAGAATTGACTTTCTGTGGTTTTTACGTTTGTATTTCAAAAATAGCCTGGTCACCAGGAATAGCTATCATTCCACAAGGCGCAGCGAAACGGTGCTTTCACAGACACACACTATTTTCTCTTCTGAGAACTTTGCTTTTGTTCTTTCTTGCTCTGTTGCTTTTCTCTGATTAAATAAAGGCATTCAGAAGAGAAGTACAGGTTTGCACTTTGTACACGAGCACTAAGACAAACAGCAATGTTGCCATGGATTTTTTTTTTAAACTCCAAATAAAAATAAACAAACACATCTTGGCAGTGTTTGGAATAGAAGCTAGTGAATAATTCACAATGAATAATTGATTTGTTGAATTTAGCTTGTATTTTTTGTTCTCTTTTTTTTTCTTTCCTTTTTTTTTTTTTGTGTCTGCTGGTGGAATGTGCGCTACCAGATGGTGAGTTCAATAAATGTATTTGTTTTTCCAATTTATTTGATGGATTCCCCCCCCCCCAATTTCCCCCCCCCTCCAAAGCGAAGGCTAAAATTCCAGATGGTTTGACTAGTGGCCAGATAAGTCACAATGGATTGTTTCAGCTTCCTTTTTAGAAAGGTGGCAAGAATGATAACAGGAGCAGAAAAACGCATACATGAAGCAAGAATGAAGGGGGGGCAGTTTATATCGAAAAGAAGACAAATAAAAGAAGGTGTGACAACAGCTTATAAAGTAGTGAATAATAGAGAAGCTCCTGTTTTCTCTTTTTTAGAACGCAAGAAAAAATGAACAGTTAATGAAGCTGAAAGGTGGTGATTACAAATTTACTAGAGAAATTTTTCTTTAACAGAACGCTGAACTTAGGCAGGGGAACTCACTGCCACGTTACATTAAAGCCACGAGTTTAGCAAAATGCAAGGAATTACAAGAATTTACATGGGGAGCCAAAATCCCCAAATATAAAGCACGAGTCCTGATGAGACGGACTGTATTACCTCACGCCCTGGGGACTAAACTAATCATGATTATTGATAAATATGTGATATTATCTGCCAACTGCAGCCGTTCCCTTACCTTCCCACTGAAAATCTGCTGCTGCCTATTCTGATCGGTCAAATCGGGACTCGAGGGACTTCGAGACTGATTCTCTTTGACAATTGCTAAGGTTGGAGGAACACACAAATCCTCCTAAATCGAATATTCTCGGTGGAATTTCTAAAATTCAATTTCTATAAATATTTCCATGATACTGAAATTCATTTTTTGACTTTTTTTTTTAGCAGTAAAATGAAATCGGTAAAATATGCGCAGAGAGAGGATGTTAAAATGGCATTAAGTGCAACCAAAGCACATTCTCTGACAAGTTTGACCTAACAGTCATAAAAGTATGGTTTGCATTATTTAACAGCAAACGCTTCATGCAGGGGGAGAGCAGGTAGCATTTTGCAAAGGGTGAAATCTCACTAATTACACTGATATTAATAGGAGGAGGGTGTTCCCTGACTTGAAAGAGAGCTCCTTCAGGGGAATAAAACTTAATTCTCTAAGTGTTTAAACACTAGGGCCCTTGGTGTACAGCTCAGACCTGCAGAAGGATGCCTGCACCCGAGGACCTGACAATGAGAGTTGACTAGAAACAGAGAAGAACAAAAAGGCACGGTGAAGAATTGATGCGATGCTGACTGCAAAAATACAGACCACAACAAATCAGCATTAACACAGAAAGATATGTAATAGTTTAAGTACATTTTCTGTTCATCCAAGGGCCCAATTCCGATCCACCTAAAAGTTCATGGAAACCTTGCTGTTTGTGAGCAGACATAGTTTCATGTTTGAAGTACACCCAAAAGAAAACGCGCACATCAGGAACCAAAAGCATCTCAAAATCACATTGAAGTTTGGCTTAAGCCTGCAGAGAAGCAACTGAATTAAGTGGTATTATTCATCTCCACCACCTCACAAATCACTGTCTGCAATGAGGCAGCATCAAGGCCTGCATAAACCATCGCCGTCCTTCTGCTCTGCTTCTGCTGACTCAAGCCTCTCCCCCTGCTCTCCTGGGGGAGCTCCATTTGCTTACTTCTCCTATACTTCATTTATATCAGAACAAAGAAACACGGGCTTATAAATATATATATTTAGTTTTACTGTGGCAGTTCCTCTGTAAACCCGGAGTGATGTAATGAGCACGCCGTGTACAGACAGAGCGGATGAGGGCCGTGGGGACATAATACCAGCTATACCCATCCCACCCACCACTTCCCTCTCCAAATCCAGCTTCCCTATGGCCTGTAAATAAGCTCGTTGTCTTCTCCCCCCAGGTCCTGCGGCAGTGAAAGGTGACGAACAAGCTGCAGCTGAAGAACTGCTGAGCCCGTGAAAGCTGGCCAGGTAAATGAGCCAGGACTGCCAGGCAGCTTGGAGAGGCAGAGCGCCTGGGGGACCGGTGATGGGGCAACAAATTTACAGCCCTCCTCTCTGAGACAAATTTTGCAGAGTGGAAAACCCACTCCGACTCTCCCCTCTGTGCTCCCTCTCTGCACTTCTTCCTTGCTGCCTGCCTTTCGCCCTTACTCCCTGCTCCAGTTTGCTAAGGCTAGCACTGCGGACCTGGCTGCGTGCGAGGGCACCAAAGATGGGACAGATTTAGTGGAGATTTATTCCTCGCTTGTCTACGTGCCTCGAGCTCAGACTTTAAATGCCTCTCATGATGAGGTGCTCATGCTTTGAAACCCTGGGTGCGCCAGGGCTCAGGGCCCAACCCAAGGGGTGCTGGTGCCGCATCCCAGGCAGCTGCACCTCCCTGCGGGGAAGCAGGGTCACTGTCATGTGCATCCCACATGCCCAGCTCAGAGATGAAACAGGTTTTCTAGGCTGAACCGCCTGGAAGGGGTGCTGCTGCAGGACAGAAGTGGGGAGCAGCAGCAGAGCCAAGCTACAAGCAAGAGAGTGCTCCTTTTAGCTCCAGTCAGGCAAGGAAGGTGAAGACATCGAGGTCCTTGTTTTTCCAGCTCCCTCAAGCTGGCACCGCGCTCCTGAGCTGCCAGGCTGTGTCACTCAGTTCCCACAGCAGATTTACATGCCGACTCCTGAGAAAAAGGAGCTGTCAGCCCTCATGTCCTGCTCCTTCTGCCTCAGCATGCTCTCCTGGCCCACCAAAACGTTTTGGATTAAATATAAATTAGAGGCAGGGTAAGAGGCACAGAACACAAGCCCTTCAAAACCACACAGGCGAGGGCTGCCAGGGCGATCCCCACACTGGTGGGCTCCCTCGCTCCCTGCCCATCCTCTTTTATTTCCCTCACCCTGGTGGGTTGCGGTGCCAGCCTGGAAGAAACCTGACAAGGTCACACTGTTTGATTCCGATGCCAGTTTCAATTACGTCTTGGCTTTTATAACCAAATCAAAACACAAAAGGCTAAAAAAGAGAGGGGGAAAAAATGGGGGGGGGGGGGCAGCAGAGTCCAGCTGCAGGCTGGGAAATGACATTTCAATTTGTCAATTGTTCCAGTCCCTCTCCTTTCCTCCTTTTTCTTTTTCTTTTTCTTTTTTTTTCTTTTTTCCTTTTCTCTCTCTGTCCTGTAAATTAATTAGCCCGTTCATCATGTGGAAGGACTACACATGGTAGGGCAGCCCTGGAATGGACTGAGACAAAGCAAACCTGCTTTCTGTCTGGGTATGGGCACCAAAGATGTGGCCACAAAACAGCAACATTCAGGTGGAAGAAATGTCCCAATGTGTTCAATTTTCAGACCTTGGACTGTCCTGGAGAGATCACAGATATGCTTTCCATAGACTCTCCAAAGCACCTATGCACATGAAAAGTAGGTAGCTGCCTTTCTTCATCAGCTTAGATTTCATCCAAGCTTGGGAAACAAGGACTAAGAAGGCATTCAGCTAAATGAAAAGCTGAATTCAAAAGTCCTGGAATGCCTTTTTCCTTCATTTTTTCCCCTCTGCACATTATATTATTAGACTGCGGGACTTGAAGCTGAAGGAAATAATTGAAAGGAAGACTCACAGAACTGCAGACGGGGCAGGATGGAGATAGATCACAACATCCAGAATTATGGCAATGAATGACAGAAACATTTCTGAAGACATATTAAAGCTTCAGAAAGTAAACTGACTCCTAACTCTCGTGACCAGGGATGAGACTCAGCAAGAGGATCAGATTCTCCAGATGCACCAACTCGCACCTTTTCTCAGATGCATCTGCTACTGACCACCATGAGAGCTGTCCCTCTGAATTAAAGGAGCTACAGGGCCAACCCAGCCCTCCATTTCCAGGTCTCCTAGCCTGTGGTTTGCAACGTGAAAGAAGTGAAATATCCTGAAGAAAACCTGTCCTCAGGACCTTTGCATCCTCTAGCAAAGCCTGTCATGATGGTCCTAGGCATGATTCAAAAATCCCAATATTGGCATGAAGCCACCTGGTCCAGTTCAATCTTTGATCCAGGCCTATGGCTCTGTCTCAATGAATACATGAGGCTGAGGACCCTTGGGATTTTGTGCCATTTGTGTGCTGCCCAGGTAGTTTATAATGCCATGGCTGCCTCTCAGGGCTCCTTCAGCTTCTGATTGTCACTGGCAATAGGCACTTTCCTTGTCCAAAGTCTCCAGGGGAGTGCTACCCTGTCACCAACCTCGCTATGCACCGCTGGATCTCTGGGGTAGGGAAGCACCTACAGGACAGCAAGCACTGATTCTTCCCTCTCACGCCCTACTGAGAAAGAATATCCTCAAATAGGACATCAGTGGAGATAAGAGCCCAAAAGCAAAATATATTTTAAAAGCAAGATACAGGGCAAAGCTCAGAGCTGGCACAAGTGAGTACAACTCCGCTGAATCCAGAGTTTTCCCAGGCATACATTTGGCTCCATACATTTTCAGTTATTCCGTATTCAAGCATTTATTTTCCCAATCTTTTCTTCTTTTTATCCATCCATATCTATGCAAATCTCATTTCTTCAGCCCAGCTCACCACAATAAGTATCTCTCTCACACACATAAAGCCTAAATTTTATCAAGCATTTTATTTACATCTGTCCCAGCGGAGAGGGGAGAAAAATGGAGAGAGAGAGAGAAAGAGAAAGATAGATGAGATTACTGCTGCCTTTTTTTTTTTTTCTTTTTTAGTAATTGGCAGGTACTAAGACATTTCCATTATCAGCACAAACAAGATCCACGGCCAACCAACCCAGCAGTAGCTTCAGGTGAGGAGCGCAGGTGACAAGGCAAGCCAGGGAGCGATGCCTCCGGATGTGGCTGACAAAACACCACCACAACCCATAGACTGCGTGGGGATGGAGGCAGAAACCATCATTATCCACTTGGCTCCAAAGGGAGAGCAGGCCCTTGCGGTGCCGTGCAGGGTACAGACACTAAGCGGAAGAAAGACCCCAAAGAAGCCCCGCTCAGCGTGCAGGGAAGGTCACGCGCAGACAAAACTGGCAGCGAGAGCAGGAGCAAAGGGAGAAAGGCACGGAGCGTGCCAGCTGCCTCACTGTACGCCAGTGTTTGCTCAGCCGGGAAGTGGGAGAGGGTTTAGAGGAAGAACAGTGAAGGGACAGTACTGCGGCCTCAGGAGGAAGCACGGGCGGAAACAGTCCCTGCATACTTTCCAGTTCTGCAGGCGTAGTAGCACGGCTGGTTGCCACATCTCTCTCCTGCTCGTCACGGCCAGGCGGTGGGGAATGGGGACCCCTCTCCGTCCCCGCGTGGTCTCTGCACTGCCCCGACGGACAGGCTGTTTGCTACTTGCACACCATCCCACGCAGTCAAAAGCTAAGCACCAGCACCACCAGCTTGGCACCCGCCTCTGCTGCTGCATCTCAGTGCTCCTACGGGGACTTTTTTTTTTCCCCCAAAAGCAATACGAAACACCCTGCTTCTTTCATTCTTCATTAAACACTGTCAGATCTTGCCCGTGAAAAGCGGTGTTTAAAACCTCTCTAGTGGAAACGATGCAATCAGTGAGCCAAAGTTAAAAATCCACAGCGGGGAGCTCAGCAACTCGTGCGGGCCAGCACACCGGGGCCCCCATCCCACGACTGCAGTTATCCTCATCTGCTGCAGAAGCGGTACTTTACGCCCCGAGCCCTAGCAAAAATGCAACGACTGCAACGCACAGCTGGGTTTGCTACACAGATACTTATCCCCTGATACGCAGTTGAGATGAGTTCAGGAAGAATTATTATCAGCGTGTTCTAGCAATTTGAAAGCAAGGCAGGAGCCATTCGTTTCTCATTTTTCCTCCCAGTGCCTCTCCCCAGACCTTGCCACTGCACGCAGTCGCTCCATGACTCAGTTTCCCACGAGTGCAATGAGGATAATGATACTCCCTGCCTCAGCTGGGGGCTGCAGGGCTCTTTTACTTGTTGTACAGAAGACTGACACTGTAAACACTGATCACTGAGCCTCCAGAAGACAGCAATGAATCTTTCCCATGGTGGTTTTGCAAAAACTCAGCCTAACCCTGCTTCCAGCCCCAGTGACCATTTCCCTGGAACATTTTACAGATTTGACTGCATTTATCCTCACAACATCACTACTATAACAGTTGTGCCCTCTCCAGCTCACAAATGGGGAATCCAACCACAAAAATGCTGTGTACCTTTCCCAAGGTCACAAAAGCAGTGCGAGGCACTGCAGAGAGCAGAATCCAGGCCTCCTGCATCTTAGATGCGTGGCTGCCTCTCCTCTTCTTTGCATCTGAAGTCTTGTATCAGTCCCTGGAGTCACCCACTACTTTGAGAAAATACAATGTGCTCCAAAGCTATCACAAAGCAAATAGGCACTAGTAAAGGAATTCACAATAAAAAAAAAAAGTCAGAATTTCTTTATCTTTGACTTGAGCAAAAAAGGATAAATACTTAATTTTTGCCCAAAAAATACTCTCCTCACAGATGTGAAATTTTTTTTCAGACAAAAAACAGGCTGGTTTGCATAAAAGAGTTGCTTTCCTGCCCCTACATTTTAATGCAAACTTTTGTGTTTAATGCCAAAACACCTAGTTTGCTAAAGGTCACAGAAAAGTGACAAGAAAAACAACAACATAAATCCTCAAAGCAAAGGGACAAACATGTGGACATACATTCGTTCTGAATGTACCTCTCATTGCCTGGACATGATTTTACACCCAAGTCCTACTAGACCTTTCAAAGATAAGGACAGGAAAGGGAGAAGGAAAATAAGCCAGTAAGAGGGACCTTTTTTTTTTTCTTGTTATCATTTTGCACCACAGCATTCAAGAACTAGAGAACACTCCTGGCCCAAGGTATCTGGTCTCACTGAGGCTTCTTCTCATCTCAGGGGACACATTTCCAGGGGCATGCTGGTCATTCACAGGAGATGGACAGGAGGTGACTGGACTTTGATTTCTTCTATGTTTCCATCCTCCAGCTTTCCAACTCCTTCCTTCTCCTTCCCAGCTTCCCAGGGAGAGGTAAGGAAGCTGAAGGACCTGCACTTCCCTCTAGAGCTGAGTCCCAGATTTCCCCCTCCTTGGCACAGGGAAAGGAAGGAGATTATCAAGACATCCGCAGAACTTCACATGCTAGATTTCCTGACACTTGCTTGGACCTTCCCTCAATTTGCCTATTCCTACTCAATGGGCAGGCAAGGAGACCTAAAAGGATTTATACTACACACCGTGATGGCAAAGGCAAGCGTAGGTTGCTGCATCTACCTCCGACTTGACACTCATTTATTCACGTGAGTGCTGCCAACTCACACTCATTGATGCAACTCAGTAATTGCTTCAGGGACAGGGATTGTATAGGTATCTAAGCTACATCTCTGAATGTGATATGAGAAGCACAGGCCAAAGATCTGAGGATTATCTTATGATTCAGAGAATCCTAAGATTCAGAGAATCATATGAACTTTTGGTTGCTTATCTGAACTTAGAAATCTTTTGAGGTTTCTCTCAGACTGGCAATAACAGACCTACCTAACTGCACTGACAAATACCAACAGGCTCCTCAGCCCTTCCATTTTTGCAATAAAAGAGAATTCTTTCTTTTCTTTCTTATTTCTTTTTAATTAAAATTTTCTTCTCTTATTACCCTGGGCTACCGCTTTGTGTCTAGAGCACTTCTGTTCCAGACCACTGAAACAATAAATAATAGGTTCTCTGTGCCCATGCAAGGACTGTGAACTATCTGATCTGTGCTAATAAAAGGTAAAAACAAAAACAGATGAGATCAGCCTGCTCCTACCTCAGAATTCAAGTGACAGTCCAGACTGCTGCAAATGGGGAGGAAAAAAAAACTCAGAGGATAGTAGTGACTCAGCTGCCCTCAAAATATTTGCTAATACTAATGAATTAGCCTTTCTAGCTCCTTCTGAGGCATGGAGAGGTGATGTGGCCCATGCACAGGTGCAGAACTTCAGCCTGGGCTTAGCCATGGGCCATCCTCCTCCCCTAAAATGAGACTATGAAACCATAAAAAGTTGCTGCCAACTAAAACACGCCAGCACATCACACAGCCTGTGAAGCCATACATTTAGCCAATTAACCAGCAAGTGTTATTGGAGCCTCCAGGAAACAGGTATATGAAGGAGAGGGCTGAAGGGAGGACTAGTGCAATCCAGTAGAGAAGCCTTTAGAGGCCCATCTCGTCTGTGGGTGTGCTGAGAGGTCTTTGTCACCTGAAATAAATTAGTGAGTTGGGTCTCTGACCATTTCTCATCGCATAGGAACAACACAAGTCTTTCCACTCCACCACTGGAATTAGTGAAAGCCCCAGACTGCTTCCACAGGAACACCAAGGGCTACTGGGGCCAAGGGGAAGCGACAGATCTTTCCAGGACAAATGTTAATGAGAAGGTGGCAAAGTTTGTTTTACAGCTCTTGGAAACACGCTGCTCTAAGAATAAAAAATTCCCCTTCCAAATCGTTGATTTGACCCTTTTCAGTAGCATGATTGCAAGAAAAGAAAAAAAGAAAAAAACAGACAAAATATATGCATCAAATGCTCTAGAGCAGTGGTCATGGCTCCAGCACATAAAACATGCGCTCTGCCACTGGACAAAGTGTAAATCCTATTTTTCTTTCCTAAAAAAAAAAAAAAGGGGGGGAAGAAAAGATGAAAAGCTCCTAAATGATTCAATATTTTATACACACTCCGTATACTGCAGCCTTGAAAAAGATGCCGCAGCATGACGGGCTTTGGAGACTTTATCTTGCTGCAGGAACTGAAGAAGAGCAATTTTAACACTGACATAATAGTCAGGCGTGTGTTTGTTCAGTGGTTATCCACAGCTACTACCAGGGTGCTGGCGAATACGCTCTTGGCAGTTTTGCATACGGACAGGTTTCATTTTCAACGGGCTGTACCCCATGAATGCCTATGCTTCAGCCTGTGTCTGTGTAAAATCTGTTAATGCTGTACAGCCAGAGGTGCCAGACCTACACTGATGCATTTGGCATGTGCTCTGCATGCATGCACATACGTTAGTCATATAGTTAGGCACATGCTGTGAGTGTGTGTGATTTTGCAGGGTTTGCTAAGGCGTGTTTTTATTCTTCTCTCCAGCTGACCTTGGTGGCAACCACCAAAGCATACTACCCACTTCTGCTTCACGCTATAGAGTTCCTCCCTTTCTTCTGCTACAAACGCTGGCTTCTCCTACTGCTTTTTGTGGCAGAGTACCCTTTCACCACAGAAAGACTGCTCCTAGCCCACGCAGAGCAAGCCCACCTGCCCCCAAACAGCACCGACCGAGAGCTCAGCTCAGGCACTTGCCCATCCCGAGGAAGCAGGTGTCCCTCAAAGAGGCAAGCCCTGCTCCTGGCATCACCTCCACGGGCTGTGGCCTCCACCCTGCTGCTGAGGCTGAGCAGGGTCCATGCCGCTGCATTTTGTGCCATCGGGCACAGGGTGCAGACTTGCAGTGCTGTCCGGGGGAGACAGCTTTGACCAAGGAACCACGAGGTGGATGATCAGCAGAGGAATCTGCCCTAGGCCATGCTGAACAAGGATTGATGCTAGAAGGAAACTGCTGTAAGCTGTTCATGAACTACGCTGCCTCATGTAGGACCTGTACCTTGACATCTCCCACATACAGCTCCCTACTACACCTTAAGGCAAGCCATGGACCTCCCCCTGTAGTCACGACTAGCAACATGAAGCTCTGGTAAAAGGAAACAGCTAGGAGACCCCCCTCTGATTATCAGCTCGGGTAAATCAGTGGTACAAGCAACCTGTGCTTTGATATGCTGATACAAGGTCTAGCCCTGGGCAGACAAAACATTCAAACCGTAACATAAAACTCCACCGGCGTAGTTTCTGATGCACAACTCTGCTTTTTGTATTTTTTCTTTTGCACTCCCTCCACTATTCCAAATCAGGTTATGACTCTTATGTATCGCAGTAGTTGTTAAATTGAACTGGGATCAGGGGAAATACCTCCCTCTCCCAGTCATTCAGTCAATCCTATCAAGTCCATCATCTATATCACAACTCAGAGCCAAAGGTCGGCATCTGGTGTGGAAAAAATGAAAGGGGTGCTCTCCTACAGAGACGAGCAAAGTCTTCTGGAACACACACAAATAAATAATGCCACCACGGGAAATGTTAGAGAGGAGCATCCCTAAGCAACTGGCGATATTGTTGCAGGTAAGGCAGATCATGGTGCTACCCTCCAGAAAATGGATGCACACAGGATGCCTCCTGCATGTGCTTTGCCTACGTGAAGACTTAAAATACATTATTTTCACTGAAGCCACGCTACCCAAGAAGGCAGCTGTATATAGCTTTCCTACCCAGTCCTTGGGGCCTGGTTAAAGAAAGGACTAAAAACCACAGCTTCCAGGAACATCAACTGCTCCCACGGACTTGAGACAGAGAACGAGATAGACCGTGCTTCTGAAAATCAAACCCTTGCTCCTGAGAGGAATTAACAGTAATGGCAGTTCATGCTCTGAAGTCTGGGACCTGAGAAGCCTCCTCCTCTTGCCAGGGACGCAGACTGAAGGCAGTAGCTGGGAGTCTCGCTCCAGAAGAATTCCCAGCCCTAAAATGTCATTGGCGAAAAGAGAGATCCGATTTCTTGGCAGCACAAACCGCCACGGGCTCGCAAGACGCTTCCTTCCCTAGGACGTGATGCCCTGAATGGCTCTGCTCTCGCTGCCTGCCAGCGTCTGATGCCTTCCCCACTCCTTCGCGAGCCCCCCTCCTCCCTCCACTACTCATTCCTTTGCGCAACGAGGCTGGCATTTAAGAAACACTTATTCCAATCCATTTCTACCCTTGTACAGCAATTGGGTGTCATTTAGTTTGATTTAACCAATTTAGTCCTATGAATTAATTGGTTAATAAGCCATCTGTATGCATCAGGTGACAGAGTCGCGCTCTCGCACACAGACACAGACAAGCTACCCACTTGTCCTTGTTTAATAACAGGCTGCAGGGAGTAGGAGCGGGAGAGGCGTGCAGGTTAATATCACCCTCCACGGAGAGCTGCCAGCAAAGGGACTTGGGCATCATTGCACTCACCTTGACCTCCAAGCGGGGGAACTCTCTGCTTAGGGTAATTCAGAAATAACCTGCACTAGAGAGGAGCGCCAGCTACACAACTGACAGAAGACTCACCAAGATGCTTTAGGTTATTGGGCTTGGGTTTTTTTTGTTGTTGTTTTGTTTTGTTTTTTAAAGAGGAAGGAAAAGAGGTTTAGTTCATGCTTGCTAGACAATAGGAAATTCTCAGCTGCACTCCCAAACAGCTGAACTTTGTATGTGTGTAGGAGGGGAAGATGGGTGGGAAGTGGGGGAATAGGAGGAGACTGAGGTCTAAAGCGTTTGGTTCAGGTGTGATCTTTAATTATGCGAAAAACATCTCATCAATTTTGATTTCTTCTGAAATGCCAAGGAAAAAAATAAAAACGCCCCCCACAGGCCCCAGCCATTTCAATGTTATATACAAACCCCCAAGCCATTCTGCAAACAACAATACATCAAACCAAAAGCAAATCCAGCAACACATCCCAACCCACACAACAGGAAAACATCAACTGGTTCAGGCAGAAAAACAACAACTCTCTCCCCTGGCCACCCGTACGTCTCAGCCATCCCTGGGTGCCCCAGCACACAGACAAGTTTCTCTGCATACCCCGAAGGTCAACACACAGGGAACTTTCAGACTAGGGGAAAAATGAATTTAAGCTCTGTGGGGCCCTTGGGAAAATCCCTGCTGATAGCTCCTCTCTTCTCTTTCCTGCCTGGAGCTGAAGGGTATCTCAGGCACTCCAACTGCACCAACATTACGTGGGGAAGGGGACATCCGCTGGTGTGACAGTAAATGTCAGTGTTGGCACCAGAACCCAATGCAAAAAGCAGCATTTAGGTGTCACGCAGGGGGCAACATGCTCATTAAAGAACAAGGATCAGCAGCTTCTGCACCGGGTGCTTTCCAGAGGAAGGCAAGAGGTGCAGCCCGCTGCAGACGGCATGGTCTGGCTATCACAGACCAAACAACGAACAGGAGCAAGAGCCGTGGCTGAAGCCACTCCAGGGAGAGGAGATGGGGCTTAGGCTGTGCTAAGTGGTGCAGAGCAGCAGCGCATCTGCAAACGCTCCTCCAGGATCCCCCAGCTCCCAGGGTTTTCCTGGGATCCGGGAGAAAAATAAGTGTGCTGCTTATTCTGCGACAGATATATAAAGTGAGCGGCAGGGATGTTGCTCCAAGGAGAAAGTACTTTCTCCCCCGTCCCTGAGGAAAATGAAATTACAGTAGAGTTCGCTTTAAATGGATCCCATTAGAACAACAGGCACCACTCGAAGAATAACATCCTCTGTGCACTGAAGTGAAACCCTGACAGGCAGAGCGGAGCAGTCTGAAATAGTCTCTTCCAGAAAGGAAAGAGAGAGACCTGTTTACCCAGTACGCTCAGTAGGAAACTGTGTGAAGGGGAAGAAAAATGACTGAGGAAACCTGCCAGAGCTCCTGGTGTGAGCGTGCCCTGCCAGCCTGCACAGAGCGAGGAGGAGAGCACCTCTTCACAGCATGTGGGGAGTCCCCGCGTATCTCGCAGGGTGTTAATCCCTGCAAAACACTCTTTTGCTCTCATTAGCACGTATCAGCGGTGCGAGTGCCTGTTCCAGGACACTGTATAACCATCAAAACACAGGTTTAAGCTGCCCTGCTTGAACAACTGGAAGCCCTATCTAAACTGCCTCTGCTCCGTGCACAGCAGCAGCGCCTGGGGAATGAATGAATGAATGAAATCAAGACCACATACCAAACCACCCGCCCATAACAAACAATTTCATTTGACCAGTGACCACAAAAACTAGAATGTCCTGGGCTGAATTGAGCAAGCGGCGATGCTGCTTTACAGCTTGTTTAATGGCCGTACAGAGCATACATATCAGACTGTTACACTTTCCTGGTTAGACAGCTCACATGTAGAAGGCAGTCACATCACACTTCACAAGAAGTCTTATCTGTACCTACTGCTATGGGCTCCAGGCCCCGAAGGCGTAAAAAGTATTTAGCAGATCAAAGGGGCAGAAAGATCTGTGGTTTTTTGTTGGTTTGTTTTTTGTTTTCTTCCAGAAATGTCTCACTAGGATCAGTTCCTTACCATCCGTTCATTTCAAAGAGAAAGATGCCTACGCTGCTTATGAGCACGTGGAAATCTCACCAGTTGCCTCATGGCAGCTCCCAGCACCGAAATGCCTTTCCGTCTGTGTGGCACCCAGCTACCCAAATGCCATTAGTCAGAGAGCCAGCACATCTCTACGTGCAAACCTCACACATGCAGATGGAGCCATGCAAACACCGATTTTAACAGAGCACCGGGCAACACTGATGTGTTCAAAATCTCTTCTGCATGGACACAAAGGAGCATGGACAAGAGCAGGTGGGGGAGCCTGAATAATCCCCTGCCTCACTGCTCCCAAGCCCACCACAGGTCATCCCAAGAGAGCCATCTGCCAAGGGGAGGCTCATCACCCCGAACGCAAAGGAGCACAGAAGCACAACGGCAGGCAGGGGAACCCCAGTAACACAGTCAGAGAAACCAATCCCCTGCCCCAGCTCCTTTTCCCCTGTCCCAGCAGTTGACATCCATCGTGATGATGGGTCAACTGGTGAGGCCCTCTGGGGCATCTTACACACCAAAGGGGGAGTACGGGACACACCATGGGATGCAGGGGACTGTACACAACTTAAGGGATATTTAGGGGAAAGACCAAAGGCAAACGGAGGGACCAAGGTGGTCTGTGGAGGAAAACTTACAATAGAATAGAGGGATAAGGAGATAGAAGGGGCCAGTCAAGTGCAAAAAGGTTGCTGGTTGTGATGCTCATCTGGCCATGCCCTGAGCCTGATTGGCACCGTCAGTCCTGTCCTCTCATTGAGCTCCACTCCCAACTCTTCTCCTGGTGAGCGGACTCTGCTCTGAGTGCCTGTGTGTGTATGGAGGGCTTGGCCGATCCCGGGGCAGAGGGCCCATGGGTCAGGGTGCCAGCAGCAGCACCGGGTGAGGGTACTTGTGTCAGCGTGTACTCGCTAGGGATGACAAAGCACATGTGGCTTTGGGAGCAAGACCACTGGAGGAGCTGAGGGGAACCAGCCAAGCTGAGCCTCTTGTTGTCTTCATCCTCCCCAGCCTGGGAAATGTCTCCCTTAGTTTTTTTTTTCTCTCTCACTCTCTTTTTTTAATCCTCCTGACAAAACCTTAAACGGCCTAAAAGCATCCCCAACAAGGATGAGGGAACGCAAATGTTTTAGCAAATGTGCAGAGGAGCTCCACATGCTCCCAGAGATGGCGTAATAATAAAAACCAATTAGATAATGCTCAGCAGCTACAGTGAGAGGGAGTGGTACAATCTTACCACGACTAATAGGGCTTTTAATAATAGATGGGCCTCTCTGCACAGTGCTGGTAAGGGGAAGCAAAGAGGTTTCAGTTACAGTGCATCTTTTTGCCCAGAGAATCCCTGTGAATGGAGGATTAATATTCTATGAAAGTGGGGATTAACTTGCTATCCACACTCATTACTTCTACCAGGGAGATCCCTGCAGGGTCAGGAGTGGGCTCCTGAATGGGGGAATCCTATGGAAAAACAAGCTGAGCTCAATCCTTCCTGAAAGGACACGCCACCCTGGTCTCTGGCCTGCACCACTGTTGAGCAGCTCAGTAATGAACAACCTGGAAAAGCACATACTGCTGCCCTCTCACCTTCTCTCCCATTCTAAGAAAAGTCCAAAATGAGAGTAGCAACTGACCGAAACAAAGCTGAAGAAATCCCAGACCAGCACACCAGAAGAAGCAGCGCGTGCCCCAGGTGGGCCAGCACCGTGGGCAGGGCGCCGTGAAGCCACGAAGCCCCCTGCTCGCATCTCGTCCCGCTGCCTCCTGTTTACAAACCTTCACTTCACGCCTCCTTGCTCAAAACACAAATAAAAGCCGTGGAGGGCATTTTCTTGTTGCCATAGAAACAGTTATTATAATCTCAAACTGTACTTAATACATCACTCTTCCCCTCCAGCACCTTGCAACAGCTTGCTGTTCGATGGGAAGGTTACGCCACGAGAGGGGGAGGAGGAGGAAGGCAGGTGAAAGAGCTCTGACAGCTCGCGTCCTGCACTTGGGACCCAACATCTCTGCAAATGCCCACAATCTCCTTTCCATCAGTGCACAGGCTTTCTTTCTCTCTTTTCTTCTTTTTTTTTTTCTTTCCTTTTTTTTTCTGTTCTTTGGAGTGTCACATCATTTACATTTATGAAAGGAATTTTCCTGGGGGTGCAAAGATAGTTCAAATTGTCTGTGATCAGATCAACTTTGTGCATAATACATTTGTATGAAAATAAACTCCCTAGGGCCCACACTCCTGGCTGAAAGTCTCTGTAATGAAGTATTTTACTCTAATTTATTTAAAGATGATGGAGATAGGAATGAGTATGTGCCTGCATGCATGTATGCATGTAGAGGAGGGGAAGAAACACACACAAAAGCCAATAATTATAAGATTAAATGCTAGTTGGGAACAATACTTCAGTACCTGATTATTACAAGTACTTCTCGGCTGTTCCATCTAAAAATCAGTCTGCACAACATGGCTTTCTGCAGGCTTGATTTGGAAAACTTGAATGCCTGTCCTCAGAAGGGGGAGGCAGAAAACTATTCCTCCATCCTGCATCACTTGTTAAGAAATCATTCCCATTCCACAGCCAGCCTCTACTCAGACCACACTGAGATAATGGCCTTCCTCACTCCCCATTCTTCTTCAAATACAGAAGCAAGACTCAATTAGAGTCACTGCTCAGGAACATCAGCCTTTCGTTTTCCAGCTTCTGCTCCATACGATTCAGGATGGTGATGCCCACCCAGGGCTCCTTTCCCATGCCCCCAGTCCCAGCTGAGTATCTCAGCTCCCAGGTTCCTGGCTCCTCCTGTCTGACCTCTCTGGCTCAGCCAGGCATTTAAACCTGGAGACATGAAACTCTTCCAGGCAACATCTGGTTGAAATTCCACCCAAGGTTTCTTGGGTGGAATTGTTTCAATTAACTAGTATTTTCAGAGGATAACATTTTCTTCCCACATACAAAATAATAATAATAAAAAAAAAAACAGGTCTGACTCTTAGCAAAGATTAAATGATTTCAGAGAACCTTGAGTCAAGTCTGAAGCACAACTGCGGATAGTCAAGTTCTAGTACGTTCTGCCACTGACTTGCTAGGATGTGTTGCATAAACTCTGTTTTGTTTCTCCACCTTTTCCATGGAGAACAAACCTACCCCTCCCTATTCAAGTAAAAAAACCACAAGATTTCAGACATCAGTTTTCCAGGGTTCCAGCCACAGACCTAGTATACAAGGGGGTGTCCTCAGATGTACCAGGTATGGTCAGCAGAGGAAAGGGATACTATTTGATTGCCACTGCTTTTCAACTCACGTATAGCACGTCCTCCAGGCTCCTTTAGAGTCAATGCTAAAATACTGCGATTTCTTCATTCCGTTACTGCAGACCCCATCCTAGCCTTATCCTGACACACTGGCTTGCCTACTACCTGATACCTTCAGGCTCACAGCCCTTGTCTTGTGCTAGCGTACAGCCCGCACAGTAAGTAATTGAGTAAGATACGGGAAGGAAAATCCTCACTGCAAAAGAAACTACTATTCACCAAGTGTGCTAAGAGCACCGGTGGCTGGCTTATTAAATGCAGGAACTGAGGCATGTCAAGCTACCAAGATCTAGCCAGGAGAAGTCTGATCCACCAGCACCTGCAAAGTTTCCATTTCTCAGTCATTTTTCTTTGCCTTTTCCTCTTCTCCGTTATAAGGTAAGAAATCTGGAGCCAAAGTTAGACAAAAAGAGATACTACCCCCTGTAAGCTTTGAGGATGGGCACTGAAGTGGGAGAGGCTACAAGGTATTAAAGGATAGGAAAGAGAAGAGAGTGAAGGACTTGGGGTACTAGAGAGCTAGAAGTCCCTTATGAAGTATGAAGGGAATGGCAGGATTCAAGGTACATGAGGAGAATGAGCAAAAGTAATTTGGCAGAGTGTACTCCAAGCCAGGATTTGTTGAGTTTGTGCGTTTTTCTAATAGCTTTGCTGATAGGATCTGCTTTGGTGCTCCTACTTGCGCAGGAGACTTACTCAGGGTGGTGGTCCCACTTTTTTTCAAATGTTGTCTTACATGGGGAAAAAATAGAAATATTTTTTTCTAGTATATGGATGCAGACACACATGTACTACAAAAACACCTGTTTTACCCAAATACCAACCCCCACCCCATGCCCTGGGAAAAAAAAGAATCAGCTCTCCTGTGCCTACACAGGCCTTGAAGAATTCCTACATCCCAGTAAAGATTTGATCTTACACATAATAGGGGAACTGATCAGCTTTTCTGGAAAAGAAACTATGCAAAATACACCTTGAAAATGAAAGCAGAGGGCTAAATCTATTCCCGGCAAGAAGGTACAACTCCCTTTGAAGCCACAGAAATCAGTGCTGCTGAATTTGTCTCAGGGAGATAAATACTAATAACCAGTCCTTCCCAGAGGACAATCTGATAACACTGACACCCACAAACGTCAGGCAGGATATATTTCCTCCCATGTGCCAGTATTGAAGCTTATCACCCTATTTGCTTCTTCTCTCCCAAGTCATTTTGCGGGGTCAAAGGCTATCGTGGGGCTTTAATTAGAATGCCATCGTAATGAGCTGACACTTAAATCAGCCTGCCAATGGCTGAAGAAAATTAACCTTAGTGTCAAATGAGCTCCAGTCTGGGAGTTCATGTCATGAGGGGGCAACAGATGCTTGCAGAGCTGACATGTGTGGTGGAGGGAGAGAGAGCTACGCCAAGCATTCTTTGAACCAAGAGATCTGCAATGGGAATCTCACCTATCCTAGACATCCCCGATGTACAGCTGAAAGCAAGCAGTCTCTGCCAAGCTTTGCACCACGTGTTTGCTGCACCGAGCCAAGGAGAAATCAACAGGGAGAAGCTACCTGGGAAAGAAACTTCTTTTGGGCTCCTTGAGAAAGGATGTTACTTGTGCTCAGATACTCCTACAAACATAGCACGTGTGATAAGCCGCATCGGTTGCTCTGAATGACTTTGTCATTATGACTTAGTTAATTATTTCATCACTATGCAAGAGCCCAGGCTGCAATTAGGGGCAGGTGCTTCACCCAGCACAGACCCTGCAAAGCTTAGGGACCAAACGACCAGAAGGAGGATAACCCCTGCTCACTAACAAATAGGAGGGGCATTCACAAGGACAAATAGACACAAGGAACTAACCTGCCCCATAACCTTCCACCTTCTTTTTGCCTCTGGTGTCCCTACAACTGTACTGCCCCTTCCCAAAAGGGCAACCTTTTGGGACAAGTCACAGCCCTGCTTTGTTTCCAGTGCACTGTAAGTTCTGCGCAGCGGCACTGTTTCCCCGTGAACGCAGGTATTCCCTTCAGCACCATTTATCTTTGCATTCTAAAAGCACCCAGTAGCCTAGAGAGGAAATCCAATGCATGTTACTCACAGGTACCATACAATCCATAAAGGTTTACCGCCTTCCTCAGTGCTGAACTGCCGGCGCTATCATTTTCCATGACATCTCTTTTATGCCACTGCTCTGGACAAATAACTCGTGCCTCTCCACAGGTATTTAGGAAATCCTGCCAACGCAGGCACAGAGAACATACAAAGGGACCTAACATCTCCACCTATTCTAGACAGAGCTGTGCAGCAAAACCAAGCGATTTTGCTGACCAAATCTGGCCACGGAGCTGTCTTCATACAGCATAGATTCAGCCTCGTGTTCCTTGCTATGAGAGGTCAGATTTTCCTTTCATTAAGATCAGTACACCTCAGAGGCCATTTAAAACAACTCTAGAATCATTCTCAGCGTGTTTCTACCACAACCAAGATTGACCTTTATCTACAGGGGAACTACCGGATTGAGATCCCTGGGAGACGACTCTTCTCATTACATCATGTAGTTCAAAAACAGAGACTTAGCATTATTTGCACTGGAGTACTTTAAAAGGGTGTCATTTTCATTTTATTTTAAGCATTATGCCTAATTTTGTAGGTTTTAAAGTATTCCTGAATCTGATGATTTTGACACAAGTCATTCAATTAGCGGTACTCGCTTAAAGGTTCGTCTCTCATGAAACTTCAAGAAAATTGCAGCTTTCTTTTAAAAAAAGAATCTTATTAACCCCTGAGGATATACTGAAAATCATGAAACTGCAGCCTTCAGACATCTTGAACCTTGAAGCAAATAATAACAAATGCAGGTATTTAGGACCTGTTTGTTTCGAATGTACATTGGGGAGGACAATGTTGGTCATTTCTGAGGCACATGGTGATTTGGATGTCAGTCCCATGTTTTGGCGTAGCCAGACACCTGCTATTGAGCAGGGACATCTCTGAACACCAGCTCTGAAAGGGAAGTAATCTTAGGGCCTTTCTTTTCGTGTGCTTTTCTTCCCCTCTCACCAAATCTTGAAATGTGGTTTCAATAGATGATGCGATCTTTTCCTCCCTCCTTTCCCTCAACTCAAAAAATAAATACCACCGTAAGTACTCAATGCAAGAAGAGGTACTTCAGGCAGCTCAGAACACAAGAGATGTAAGAAAAGACAGGTCTTCATCCAAGATATACAGTTTCACCCGGAAAAAGGGCATCTTTTTGTCTTTCTTCTCACAACAGGAAACATAGTGTCCCCCCTACTCCCCCAAAGAAACCTCACGATACTGGAACATCACTGACATTTTCTTTAAAGAGCTGTTAATTAAAATAAAATTAAGTATGCCATGTTCAGTATTTGTCAGGCATCAGGAAAGGCTACTAAAATTATCACTGAGGGGCCTATTAAATATCATCATATGCTCCCAGAGTAGCTAATTACAGACATTTTTAAAGGTTCTGACTCCACCATCCTGCAAAAATCATTTACTTTTTTATTTCTTTATTTGCTTACGTGAAATAAGCAAACACTAACAATTCAGCACCTGTCCTGCAGAGCAGGAAGGCACTGCCCTGCTGCCTCTGATGCCACAAGACAGCCCAGTGGCTTCTCAGAGTTGGGGAGCAAACATGACGATGTTTTAGCTCCTTTTTGTTTTCTCTCTGCCTTCTGCACATCATTTAATGATGCTGTTGCTTGCTTTGTGCATGAGGTAGACCAGTTTCCCCACTGACCTTCACACTGCTTTTGAGGAGGGCAAGCATTTCAGCACCTATGCCATCTGCAAACTTGGCCTCCCCCTCAAGGATGCAAAAATTAGGTCAGAGGCTTTTCTCTTCCCCTTCCACTCCTGCAAAGCACATTAGAGCTCAAATCCTCAAGACAAAGCATTATTATTATTGTTGTTATTTTTTTATGGTGGAAGAAAATATTAATGTTACAAATAGCTGCTATTAGCATAAGCAAAGCTGCATATTAATATGCACATGGGTGTCTCCACTGTCAGGAAGCAGAGAGGCCCCAGAGGCCCTGCTTTCACTGGGGAAAATGATGATGGCATTAGCTCTAATGATAATGATAAGGAGGCTGCCATAAATGATACGACAATTTCTTTTGTAATCCTGTTCGGGCAAAGACTTCTTCCTTACTCCTCAGTGTCCATAAAAGGATGCCGTTTGAACAAATGGCAGCTTGACTGATTTATTCAATTTCACCACAGCTTTATGGTTTTCTTAAAAGCACCAGCTCTTTGAGACATGTGACTAAGAAAGAAACTCAATTAAGCCTTTCAGATAAGATTCAAACCATCAAGATTTTGGTGAACAGGATACCAAAGAAAAGGAATCCCTTATCTATTTATGTTTGTGAAACCTCGTGACGCTTGAGTCATTTTGGACTAATGATACTATTATAACCAAGGACAGCAGGAGCTATGAAGGAAAAAAAAAAGGGTATGAAAAAAGCAACAAGTAATTAAAGTCACCTTTGACATACAATGTTCCCAACCCTATCACAGCCTCTTACCATTACCCCTACGCGTATTACATCTAGGATGAAATGGCAGATCTTTGGAAGATTATGCTATGAATCAGATGGGAGAACTGATCTGGCTACAGTAACAGAGCAAAAGAATGAGAGGAGGAGGATTTCCTGAAGTTTTTGGATGTGCTCAACAGTGCAGACCTGCAGACAGGGAGGCCGGTACAGCTGAGAGAGCAGGAAGAGTATGGTTTGAACTTCTTCTGTTACTGAGAAAATGCATGCTAAACTGCAGAAAGAGATGCAGATGGAAGATCTGGATTCCAAGGACCTGTGTGTCCTGAGTATGCCAAATCGTTTTTTTCACTTTTCCAGCTGTGGAACAAGAATGAAATCCTTTTTCTTTTTTCAGGCCAGGGGAAAGCAGAAATCAGTATCCCCAGTGGTGATGCCAAGACCTGTTACGCAATAGGACTCGGCTGTAAGCAATGCAAAAGAATTTTATCCCTGCATTATGCATCTGGACACAGATAGAAGATGATTCTCTCTGGCTCTGTAGCTGCTGAACTAATTACACAGCTTTTCTGCCTGATGTCACTGCATAGGGTGTCTCTGGCCTGGAATCATCTGTCATGGCTACAATGTGCAACAGGGATCTAAATACATTAAAGTGTCAGAGAGGTAGGGATGCCAGGTTTTGGTCTGTCAGCTTCTGTACTGAAAACCTTATTGAACTCAGCTAAAACACTATACCATCCACTTTTCATTTTTCACATTTGTTCTTGTGATGTGCATCCTGAAGCTCGTCAGAGGGAAATGCAAGCTTTACGCTAGCAATAAAGTTCTTTATGGTAAGCTAAATCCAAAGGGACTAGCCTAGACCACAAAGAGCCCCACACTGCTTCAGATAAGGTGGCCAGGTGAAAATTCCTGATATGAAGACATGCCCAAAAACTTGTTTCGCACAGGCCAGTGACTCAAGTCACTGTAACACAGAAGGATGGTTTCTGCCACCCACGTAACCTGCAGGACACAGGGAACAGCCACATGCCTCACAGTTTATCTCCCAGGTAACATGTGTCCCAGATAACACAACAGCAAAAGAACCATCTTTGCATTACACAATGGCCATATTAAAGCTCTACAACTGGTGGAATTAAGAGGAAAAACATCAGTGTCATCCAAAATATGAATCTTATTTGTCCTCCTGTTATGTTCCTTACTCTTTTTTCCCTTTTTCTTAGTTGTATGGTTCACCTCTGTATCTCAATGTCATCCAGTCCCCATACAGTTTCTCAAACCCTTATTATTCCAGATGGCCTGTACAGAGATTTGTTGTAGAGGTTTTTGATTTTTTTTACATTTACTTTCTCTTTTTTAAAACAGAAACTTAGTTAATCAACAGAATTTCTCTGCACAGTCAGCAGGAATAGAATACCCCAACAGGAATGCTAAGCAATGATAACCATGCTTGGGAAATGCTATATTATCATAAACCTCCTGTTTAGGACATATCCAGAAGCAATAGCAGATCATCTTTCCTCAGCTAAATTCACTAAGATACTGCAGGTAATCTGGAAAACTTCTCTAAAAAAACGGGACCACAATACTGCAATTGTGAGCAGAAGCACACGCATAAGCCCTACAAATGATGTATATAAATACCAGTTGCTCAATACTGTTTCCTACAGAGGCTGAAGAAAAAGAAGGAGACTAATATATGGTAAGTTGATGTCATGGACTGATGCAAATTCATGGCAAAACTCCCATTTCCTTCGCCTGTGCAGCTACCTATTTGTTGTCTCCATATAACTAGAGATTGTATACATACATAAAAATCTCTTGCTCTTTATACCTGCATTTCCAAGTTTGTTCTTTGCTGGTCTTCCAGACCAGAGTCTGGCATACCTCCTTAATGTCTGTGGATGCAAAAAACAAGAGGAGAAGCACCTCTAAATCACACACTGTTTGTACACAAACTGATCCTGGAAACCAAATACACGAAACAATGCTATTCCCCAGCCAGCTGTGTGCTCACTACGTGACGAGCTATATGGTGCAGATGCAACTGTAAGGTGCTTGAAAAGTGGGAAGATGAACTACACCCTTCTTGTATGCTAAGTCTATACAGACATAAATCTTGATTTCAAATGTGGCCATCAAAACTTCACTACCAAATGGGAACAAGAGTGATAAAAAATATTTTCAAAACCACTTTGTCAGACTCAGGTCATGCACCTCAAGAACGTGGTGTCTGAAAAGGGAATCAGCTTGGCAGATATGAGCTCACTTGCTTGAGTCTACTGTCCCCACGTAACTTTGCCCTACGGCACTACAGTTACCTTCACACAGTCACCACAAGACAGAAATTGCACAAGTGACTTTTCTAAGAGGGAAAATTCTTTTCCCTTTTAACACCCAAGCTAAAGACAGGCTGCAGGGGGAGTACTCAAAGATCTCTTTATAAACCAGCTTGGGCAAGGGGACAGGCAACAAAGGAAAATTACACCTGCTTTTGATTACAGATGACATTCCATTAGCCCAGAGCAACGGTATGCATATGTACGCCATTAGCACCCCAGCACAGGTAACGACTTACTGACAGGGTGTAAAGCAATGCCGGTTAGCCATCCCAATCAAACTGTTGCAAGAAATCTGTTTTTCCAACAGGCTTTTCTGGCAAAGACTCACGAACAGACAGGATAGCCATGAACATCTGAGACTGAAAACCCCTCGCTGTTGCCTTTGGGCCAAAGAACATCACCTTCGCAGTTCATCAAAGTCCAGCCAACTAGCACTTAACGAACAGGAAAACCAAAGCTTCACTTACCTAGAAAGGAAGACAAAAAGAGAGAGAGAGAGAAGGAGAAAGAAAATACGGTTAGTGGATTTCCCTGAAACATACAGATGCTACTTATCTTTATTTCCCAGGTGATTCTCCCATCCCTGCACCTTGTTAGGAGATCCCTGACATGAATGATCTATGATAGCTCTCTTAGCACATGGCCACTATCTCCCCTGCTGTAATAGGTCTGTGGTGCCATTTAATGTTAGACAGATTATTCATTAAGAAAAGCAAAACTGAGCAGGTGTTTTCATCAACATCTTGTTCTAATAAAAAAAAAAAAAAGAAAAAAAAAAGAGTGAGAGAGGCTCTATGACAACATTAGCCACTGGAAGGGCACAAATTGTTCTGACTGTGAACAGCAGGACACAGAGATCTCAAAGCCAAGCCAAAGGAAGTGCAGCAGGAAGGGAAAGGATCTCCTTGCTAATGAAGGGATGGATTGGGTCATGGGCCGTTCTGCCTCATGGTTCTGGAGGGAACAGATCATCTCTTGAGGTCCCTACCACCCCTATATTTCCCTATATTTCAAGATTTTCATGAAGACAGGGCACCTTTGTCTTTAATAATGACATAGACATAGAAAAATAGTGACATAGAAATATACCTCAACGACATAGCTCTTTGCTACCAGCTAAATAAGCCAGAGGGAAGACATAAGGGGAGCGTTAAATTAGATGACAGGAAGCTAAGCAGGGCTAAAGCTGTACTAGATCTTTCTTGTCGACCAGTTTCATGCTCAGTCAGAGTGTGGCTAGCATGTGCTACTTTCTCGAGTGCTGATTTACGGGCCTGGAGACAGGACCACCAATCAATCAACTGGGACTCAATCTTTGCAAGCCATAAATAACTAAATAAAGATTGCTTATTTATTCCCAACGGTTAACATGCCTTCAAGAGGTAAATCAAACTTCCAAAGACAGGGGAAAGCGAATATACCAAGGGGTCAGGTCCTGAGAAAGGAAAAGCTTTCCTCCAGCTCAGCTTTGAACGAAGTCTAATCAACATTTTCATGGGCAGACACTGCGCGTCCCATTTACCATGGCTCTGTTCTACCAGTCCTGGATAGCACAGAGCAGCACTTAAATGCCCCACACAAGCTTTGGCTACTGCCACGTGCTGTACTATTTGAACCATAATAGAATATAGCCGCTATCACAGAATGCCCTAGAGGAGGTGCAGCCAGGCTCACGTGGTACGGGGAATGGAAGAAATAGGTTATATACATTCAAGGCACATTTGCAAAAAGATTGCTTTGCTCATACCAAGATTTGCACCCATATAATTGCATCAGTTTCAAATTAGTAATAATCATATTCTTAGCCAATATATGATCTACAGAATAGGCCTCACCCTCGGACTCTCATAATCGGGATAAAAATAGCAGGCTCTGAACGTACCGAGATTTCTGCTGGTACACGGGAGGCAATAAATCCCAGATGACCCACTAAGCCCTGGCATTTTGTTTCTGCAAAGCCCTAACATGGCATATATCTTCTTATAAGCAAGACCTGGCCTGTGTGACAGCAGTACCAGAACATCTAGCGGCGCCTTCCCTTTGCAGAACGCCGCGTGAAAGCAGCACAAGCCGTACTTTTCAGAGGCAAACCGAAGCTCAAAGAGAAGTTAAGTGATTTGCCAGCAGATACACAGTGCGTTTGTCACGCGGAGACACAGGACCCGTAACTCTTGGCTTCCCTGACACACACATTTAATTATCGGGTAACTCCACGCAGGAACAGCGACCCACAAGTGCAGCGTAGCATCAGCCTGAAGCCTCCCAAGTGCCGTGCCTGCCCCTCCTCTGCTGTCTCCTTGAAATGGCTCCCAGCAAAAGGCGGATTCCTTAATTGTGTTATTAGCTGAATTATTAATTGATATGAAAACAGCATTTTACTGGGCATAAAAAGTCATTTGGAAATGAGATAAAATGTTCTCGGCGCTGCCTGCCTCCGAGCAGAGCTGGAGCGAAGGCTCTGACAGCTTGATTATTATGCACATTAGTGCAATCTGGTGAGCTCCCAACACAGAGAGCGCGGAGTCCCCAAGTACCATATCCATCAGGCAGCATCCTTCTCCTTTTCTTTTTCTTCCCCCCTGACTGCCTGCTTTGCATTTATGTGGGAGACCTTGGGGGTAATTTGTTTCTTTCTGATCAATCCCAGCTGTCATCGCTACAGAGCTGCTAATGATGGTGGGGGAAAAAAAAAAAAAAAACTATTTTCTCTTCAGCCCCACACCGGGAAAGACTTTGTCCCTCTCCAAGCTCTCCTACATCCCAGAAGGGAAGAGATTTCCCAAGGTGCTCCTCACTGGAAAGGAGCTGCTTGCATGTCTCCATCTCCAAGCCCTTTGTGTTGTGCTGTGGAAGCCACGGTCTGGGTACATACACTTTCCTCCAGAAGATTTTCCAGTATTTCAAGACAGCAGTGGAGGGAAGGACGTCTTGATGCCCTTTCAGACTTTGTCTAAATCCCTGCCTTTAGAATGATATACTTCCTTTTCCCCCCACACTGAGAGGAGACGCCTCTATGGATGCCCACCACATCCTCCACACCCTCCTCTGTCCCACTCCCCGGGCCTGGCCCCGTCCCACCCCGTTGCAGCCCCCCAGGCTTCACAGAGCTGTGGCAGGAGCGGAGCTGCCGGGCAGATGGCATCAATTAATTTTGAACCTCCTCTGAACAAGCAAAATGCACGTGCTTGCACAAGAGAGGTGCTAAACCCTGGGCAGCCCCCATCCCTTCCTCCCTTGACCCCTTTTCCAGTCCCCACACTGATGGGACCCCCCCCCACCGACCCCCATCTCCACCACACAGCCAGGGGAGCCGGCAGGCTCCAGCGATCAATCCCCCTCTCGTACATGCAAACCTTGTAATTTAGCAATAACTACTCAACCACCATTGACCTGCTAATTAATCCATGGATTTTTTGTTGTGCCTTTAATCGTTGGCCCCGATATCTGAGTCACTTTAGACTGCTCACTCTGCGCGGAGCCTAACCAACTAAATGCTACTTCAGCTCCGTAGTAATAAAACACTGAAATATATTGACTCCCTGCCAGCTCTCACGCTCGCTCTCTGCCTCGCCGCTTGCCGGCTGAGTGCTAGCGTGTGAAGGGAATATAGAGAGGGGAAGGCATCGGCCGTGAGATATGGAGTTTGGGACACAGGTGAGAGAAAGCAAGAATCAGTCAGCAGTGACAGGCCACCAAAGGCAGCCTCTGATCCCTGCTCTCGCCTTGCTCCGACAACCCCGGATCTGCTGTTTGCCATCCCGAAGCAGGCTTGGCGGCTCTGAAAATTCAGAGTCATGCTGGGTCCTGCTTTCTTTCTCCCTTCCACACCTTAATGAGGAAAACGTTGTCCTCTTGACTATCACAAGTCCTATATACGGTACTCACACTCACTATATATGTATTGGAAATAAAAAGGCAGATGGTACAGGCAAAAAATGAATCCATACAGCGGAGAGCCAGGAGATCCACATTTTTTTGCTAGTGCTGTCAGGGGATCTCTGCATAAACACGGATGAATCACCATGAAGGCAGTTTTCTGAAGCAACTCACACTTTCTGGTGCCTTGGACTGATGCTAAATTTTCGGAGCTGGAAATGGCAGCCTGAAACCCTGACGTGGCAGGAACTGCGGATGCTCAGCTCACGTGGACATCGAGCGACGATGAACCCGACTGATAACGTGGGTCACTCTGATGACGGGGGTGGGACAGAGATGAAGGGATTAACGGGTAACAGTTCGGAGCTGACAGCAGAGGAGTAGGAGGAGGCTGTTAACCCGGTCAAGAAAGTTCTCCATCGAAAAGTATTCATTTTCATTTACTTAAAATCAAAATGGAAGCCCTGTCAGTGGCAGCTGATTTTGGCCCTCCCACACAGAAATAAAGTGGAGAGTGATAAGCCTCTCCAGTTACTGCTGTCGCTTGCTGCCACTGCTTTCCTTGTGGCTGATCTGCAGTCCTAAGCCATTTCTGATGGCCACGTTGCACACTGCTGTGAACACCAGCACCACACAAGCCCCACAAGCAGGCTAGCAAGCGGTGGGATGAATAGAGGCAGCAGAAATAGAAGGGTGCCTAGGGGATCGGTGAAGGGGAGAGAAGTCCACGGCTGCAGCTGTACGTGCAGCTCCTGGTCAGCTGTTAGCGGCAACACGTTACCTGCCTAGCTGTAATTAACTGACCTGAGAATAACCCAAGCAAGCTCCCCTTGCCTTCCCGAGCCCGAGCATCACAGCGGTGAAAAGAGGTGGTGCCCTGCAGGAGCGTGGGCTCAGCACGGCTCGGAGAGAGCCCAAGGGCAGAGCGGCGCGCTCAGACGAGAGGGGATGCACTGGCCCTGTCACAAAAACCTACCGAGTCCCCGTGTCAACACTGTGACAACAATTCAATAGCTCAAAAACTGTTCTGCCAACACACCTGACACCGTGCCTCTGGGGGCAATGGCAGTACAAAGGCATCTCTTGTCAGAGCAGGCTATTAGGAAAGCGGTCGTACGGTGGCCCTATACTTCCTGATCCTAATGCCAGTGTTCCCATGTAAATAGCTGGTGTTTCCAAGCCTGCTGCGCTCCCCTGTCCCTTTCTGTTTGTCCGTGTAAATAGCAGTGCCAGAGCATGTCTCGGGCACAAAGAGTGGCTCGAACAAGAGTTCCCAGCAACAACAGATCACATTGGGAACTCTGAGAGGGCTTGGCAGCAGCATTTCTGAAAACTTCCTCGGGGACTTCCTGGGATCTGATTGTCCCGATCTGCCCTCTCTTTTTTAATAATGCAAATAATGTTTCTGAAGCGCAGGTCATTTGGGGTAACTTATGATCTCTTTCGCTGCCAAGGGACAAGAGTCTATCAGCAACAGACCTCCTGCTGATCAACGCTTCAGGACTTTTGAACAGAAAGGATTTTTCTGTGCTTCCCCCAACGCTGCCTGGAGGCAGCAGGGTTGGTTGGGAGGAAGCTGGAATTGTTTGACTTGGTGCACACTGGGTCTGCAGATGCTGCACAGTCCATGCAAAATATCTCAGAGAAAGGGCACTGTGCTGCTGGACAGCTTTGTCACTGAATTGCCTGATCAACGATACCAAAATGAACAGAGTAGCCATAGGCACGAGGAGAAATGCTTTCTCTCAGACCCTATCTACTTCTTTTATGCAGCAATTATCCCCAAGAAGCATTTCTGTCGTTACAAAAAGATAGGCATGACAAATAGCTCAGACAGCGTCTTGGGGCAGGATGGACGTTCAGCAGGCCTGGTGCTTTAGTGCAGAATTGTAAACTGACTTAATTCTGGAAATGTGCTGCTTTACAATATTCTTCCTGCCCCACTTGTGGGTCCAGTCTAATGGCTGGGAGATCAAGACCTCAGAGTTCAAATCTACTTCATTAGGGCGTTTTCAGCTTGTGCTACTGAGCCTTTTTGCCTGCAAGCTAGTGAACTGCCTTGTCCAAGAAGGGAGGACCAAATCTTGCACTGGCTGTCTGCTCAGAAGTCTGATGCCAACCTTGGGGTAGGACTAGGGGCAGCATGGGGCATCTTTAAGCTATTTTTTTCATTCTCTGATCCTCCAAAAAATGTACAGGTGGCTTCCTCTCTCCATTCACTAGCACAGGGAAGCAGAAGCATATCTCCCTGCTCTATCTCCCTGCATCCCCACGTCCAAAACAAGTCCTTAACAAGTGACTGAGATTTGCATAGGTAAAGAGCTTTTACTCTCCTGCTTTGCTGATTAAAATGCTGCTTCAGTTTGAGGTGTAGACCTCAGTAGAGCACTTTAACCCCTGATGGTAAATGCAGATCCTTGTTTAAATTAAGCCTCAGCTCTTTCACACAGAGATGAGGGAATCTACATTAGTTCTTCTGCAGTACCAATGCCCCGAAGAACAGATATGCCATATTCAACCAGCTAACCAGTGGCGCTCATGCCAACTTATTTCCTGGTAAGCCCCTTCCCTGAAAGGAGAGTTGTTTATACATGGGTTTTAAACTAGACTCAGCCACACTCGTTTTCTGGCAAGTCTCTGGGGTTTGTCCTGTGAAGATGCCCACTCCAGTACCCTCTGGAAGAACACCTTCCCCTCATCTCTTGACTGCCTTAGAGCCCAATAGCCACTTTGCTTTTACACTGGGTTTCTCCTGGAGAAACCTGGATAGATGTGGACTAAGAGGGAGATGGTTGGTTCAGGATTGAGGCACAATGCTCAGCCTGATCTCCTCCTCCACTGAAGCAAGACCTATTAAGAAACCGTAAGAAACTGCTTTAAGAGAAATCTCCCTTCTTGAGTCACAGGGAACAACAGTGTGCAGGGAACAACCTCACAAAGGGACGCAATGTAGCAGCTGGGCACCTTGCACATGAATTTCTGGGGGGCTAAGAAGAACTACTGTGCCCATTTGAAAGAGACAATCACCAAGATTCAATGAGTCCCTCAAAGTCAAGCCTGCAGCCTCCAGCAATGATGGGAATGAAACACAGAGTTTCTAAGGCTTACAGCCTAACTACCATTTCCCATCCAGCTTCTTGTGCTTGAAAGTAGAACAAAAAGCTGTTGTTTTTGTTTTTGTTTTTTTTTTTTTGCTTTCTTCTAAATCAGCCTTCCACCTCAAGTCTCTTCAGAGGATGAGCTGGCACATCCCATCCTAGCCAGACCCGGGCAGCTGCCCTACCCTGTCCTCGTACTGCAGAAAACTATACAGTTTGTGTCGTACTCTAACACCACGACAGCAGCACAGGAACGCTTCCTGAGCCTCGACCCCGCTGCCTGACAGAGCGAGCTTTCAGCATGGCAGGTGGAATCTGACAAAGACGACTTCAGCAGGAGGGGTCTGCCCAGTTTGAATTAAAACTCGTCTGCCACCTCTGCTCAAGTGCAACCCAGCTCACCAGATCAGAGCAGCAAGCTCTGGTTTAGTTTTGAAACTCCTGCCTCCTATAGCAGCAGCAAGCTGTCTGCAGCGTTTCCAGCTATTTGACCATGTGCTTGCAGCACAGGGAAAAATTCATCTCAGTTGAAAGATTGGGGTATAGGAAGCAGAGTGGCGTGTCCCGAGTGTCCTCCCCTCAACTCACTGTGGCAGGAGGAGGGGATGGTCCTGTTCAGAGAGAAACAGCCTGAATGACTGATTGCATCCATGCCACGGAAAGATGCTGATGAGAAAAAACCAAGCTCCTGCCTGTCATATTTTCAAACCCCCCAGACGCTGGCTCAGAGCCTTGCCTGTCGCTTTCCTTAAGCCTCTGTTGAGGACGAAGAGTGAAGATCTCGCAGACAGTGTTTAGTGTCAGAGACAGTTCGGCAAGAGACAATTTTTCACCCTGTTAAATCCCTCTGCAGAATATTATCTGCTGGTTTTCCCTCTTTTTTTATGATTTTCTTATGATTATCTCCTGCTGTTTCTGTCCTCAGCAGCCAAATAAATAAATAGCAGTATAGCTGTCAGCAGCTTTAGCTGAGTAAGAAGGCTCTGCAGGCAGCCTTGGTGGGCAAAATCCCACCTAGCCCTCAGCACCGCTGACAGATAACGCCCTGTTGCATCCAGGCAGCACCAGGATGCTGAGAAAGTCGGGTATAATGGCAAGCAGGGAGTGGGAAGGGGCTGAGGGAGCAGCCTCTCACCTCTCTGCCCATCTTTTGCCCTGCAGGCAGGGACACATCACCGTCTCACCTGTAAAAGATGATGATGATGATAATAACACTAACACCAACTTAGCGGGGGGGATGACTGTGAGCATTTAACCTCCTCACCTGTGCTTGTAGCATGTTTGTATCATCATCTCATGGCACAAATGAGAAAAACAGTCTCAGAGCGTTGACGGGATTTCCATGGGGTCACAAAGCCAGTCTGTGGCAGAGCCAGGAATAAAACCCAGGGAATTTCATAGCCAGGCACTAATGTCTTTTCCATTAAACAATTCTGCCCTTTGAAAAAAAAAAATACAATACACTTCTCTCTCTCTCTCATGTATGTGCACTCTACCCACTATCTTCCCTACCCTTTCCCTTCTCCTGCCTAGTTAATCAGAGGGGTATTACTCGTATGACAGTGGCATAGGTGTGCACAGCACTTCACACGCAAGTACAAAGACAAGATGCCTGCGCAGGGGGGCTTATAATACGGCCACTGCTTTCACTTGTAGTTCAGCATTTCCTTCTCAGACTCATTTTTCTGTGCTGCTCAGGGACTCTGGTCCCTTTGGGGCCGTGTTTAATTCACCTCCTATGACTCTGAGATCCTTTGCAGGCAGGTAATAATCCTGTCTTTTTCATGAGCTCTTCAGTGCTCAGATGGCTGCTTTTTTTCTTTCGTATGTAGTTTTCTTTCTTCTCCTTCATCCTCATTAGATAAAGCTCTTCCTTTACTCCAGCCTCCATCTTTGGTCTTGCTCTCTCATTGCCTTTTTCTCCTTCTCTGCTTTCAACAGATTTTCCTCATTTTCTTTCTTTGAGCCCACTTCTCTTTGCCTTGACACAACCTGTTCTCTTCCCTTTTATAACAAGCTTCCTTACATACTTTAAATATCCTCCCCCTTCAAATGCCTAGCTCTGCCTGTGCTTCCTTACCTTGCCTGCAGCACTGTTTGTTAGTCAAATGTTGATCTTACCAAATATACACCTTTCTTGGGATATAAAGCGTACTAAGAGCACAATGAACTCCTCACTGCAAATTATGATGTGATACACCAAATTGACTCATTTTTAACACAACCATTGGAACCTAAGTCCCAGGGCAGTGCACTAGCAACGCCAGCTGCTGCACCAGAGCTAGTTTTTGACAGGGTGAAGATATCTTAACCCAGCATTTGCTTATCTGATAAGCATGACCACTTGTACTTCCATTTTTAACCAAAAAAAAATAACATTTACTTCCTCCCTATTCTCCCACCCTATGTAAATACACAGGTCAAAGAAGCAAAGGAAGATGCAGAGACAAGTCTATATATACACCCATGCCATGAAAATGAAAATGTCTCACACTTCCAGATCTTCTCTCAGTATCTCCCAGACTTCAAACTACAGTGCTGATGGAAACAAAGGAAAATCTGTTTGCTTGAGGAAGAAGGGATTTTTTTACCCTTTTTTTTTTATGTGGATGGTGTGACTTCAGCTAGCAAAGAAGTGCCAACCCACTCCCAGCTGTCACAGGAACTGGCTTTTATCTGGCAATGCTTTGAGAACCCAAAGTTTTTTAAAGACATGAAAGCAGGAGCCTCGTGCCTTATCCTGCTTTCTGATTATGATCTCTTTCCTAGCACCAGAAAGTGTGAGGGTCAACACAGTTTTTTTGCACCCATTTCCAGAAATTTTTAGGAGCTCTGTCAGCCTGATACAATCTTCTTCAACCACTGCTCTCCCTCTATTAGCCATCACACCTACTCCCAAGAATTTTCTCGTGATTAGATAAAAACTCACACATGATCCTCCGAAGACTGAGAAAGCTAGCCCTCTCAAAATTGGAGATCCCAACACTTTCACACTTCCTACATCCATTGAATGGGTCAGTGCAGCAACTTCGCAGCTGCTCTAAGTTGTGCCCAGACTGTCTGCAACTCAAAATGCTGGGAACCACTGGAATACAGTCGGTCTACTGGGCTAGTGCAAGTACAGACAACCATGAATTTGGGTTTAAAAATAAATTTTAAAATATTTTCTCTGGTTAGTTGCCCGATTTTGAATGCTTTAATCTCCCTTTCCTGGAGTAAAAGCAAGCAGGAAGGAAAAGAGAAAGCCAACAGGCCAAGAGGGGCTGAGCCCTCTCTCCTTGCCCAGCTGCTCCTTTCTTCTCTCTCTCCCCTACTCCTGAGACATCTCTCCTTACCCGAGGAGAGAGCACAAGCCCATCACCACCCTGCATTACCTCCCTGTATGTTGTGCTGTGGCAAGGGGTAATGCTCTCTCCTCAGCTGTAACAAGCAGGAGCTTCTAGAGCCTTACAGAAACAAAAATATTTTTGACAGGGATTAAATCAAGAGTACTTAGGGTGCAGACCGGCTGTCCAAAGACAGCACAACCATTGCTCAGCCTGCATTGTCTTCCTCCCATGGACCATCAAAACAAAATTATTATTGCAATCTCAGTACCTATGTCTGGACAAACATGCCCTAGGATCAAAACTTCATGGCCTTTCACCTCATGGGAGCTCTGCAGCTTTCTCTCAGCCCTTCCCATGCCTTAAAGCCTAGACCTGTATGACTTTATGCTGACCTCTCAGAGACTCCCTCACCTCCTCACCAGACTAATGTTATGTCTTGGGTGATCAAAGGAAAGCGATAAAGGAGCAAGGCAGGCACACAGCACCGATGTGGATATGGACTGAGAAGGATGGGCTGTCGTATTTTGCCAGACACCATCAATGAGCCAAGGAAACCCAGTCACTACATCCAGGCCAACTTGCCCAGAGATCTCCAAGCTACAGCAGGGCCTCAGCTGGGAGGGAGGCAGCCAAGGACCAAATTTCACGTCTTTCCTTACTTTTTTTCTGCCAGTAGTATCAAGCCACCGACTCCCTGACACTGCTGCAGGAGGTGGGTTGGCCTAAACCCCTGTGACACTTGCAGCTGGTGGCTTTGTGAGTGCTGAAAGCCGGCAGTGGGCCTGCATCACAAGATGGCCGGAGGCTGCAGCCAGGCCGGCCCACAAGGACACGGCACACATGGCCAGACAGGCATCACAGAGCTGAGGAAAGCAGGAGGGCAGCAGCCATTAGGGAGATAAGGCAATTAAAATCCTTCGTCAGGCAGAGGCAGTCCCGCAGGAGAGCACGCCGAGGGGAAGCGCGGGCAGAGCCGCGCCGCGGGTCACACACGCGAGCAGTGGTGCCACGGGCAGCAAAGTGCAGAGAGGGCTCCATGAGCAGCAACCACAGCCGAATTAACAACCCGCCCGCTGGCACTGAGCTGGGAAACTGGGCAGGAGCCCAAGCAGCAGAGGGGAACTGCGCTCCGGGGTGAGCCAGGCGTCAGGGGAAAAGGCAGCTGCTTTGGGCAACCTCCACCTCGCAGACCTTTAGCTCTCAGCCGTCCTTTGCCCAGCCCCAGGAGCTGGCATCCGAGCAGAAGGATCTCCCCAAGCAGAATATACATGACAGCAGGATAAATAGCAGCAGCACAGTGTGTGCGCTGTGTGGGTATGAGTACAGATCTGCTGGGGCACTGGGTGACTCGATAAAGGAAAGGGAGAATGCACACAGGGACCAAGAAGATGCCATTGTGCCCGGTCCTGTGTGAACCCAGAGCAAAACTGCAGTCTCTGCTGTAGTTGTTATACAAGGCACAAGACGAGGGGCAGGCGCTAAACCCCACAGAGGAAGGAAAGGAATTACCAGACTAGAGCAAAGCTGCTCGCGCTCTGGAGTAGCAGCAAAAAGCAAAACTTTTCTAGGGACACCCTTTTCCTAGCATGCTGCTGCTGATGTTCCTGATCCATGCTTCCCAGTTACCAAGACAGCCAGATTGGGAAACCTTAGTACACACCTGCATTTCTTCTCACTTAGTTTCTGCCATGGAGCAGCTCAGGAGTGGGTTTTACCTGTGTTCTCTGCAAAGCTTTCACACTGAAAGAGCACTGCTGAGCACCTCTCGCTACAGGAAAACCAGCGTTAAACCACCAATGAAGAGCTTGAATGTGCCTTGTTCACATAACACCTTCGCTGACATCAGTGAGAACATTGCAGGAGAGCAGTGAGCAGCCTCAGCCCCTACATGCAGAAATACAACTGCCACACTTGTGAAGCTACAGCTAGAGGGGAATTGAGCTGTTCCCTTCCACTGCACTGTCGAATGTAATTTACTCCTTGGCATTGTGTGATCAAGCAAAGGACGGGCAATAACATACATAGCAGCTTATCCCAGAGAATAGCAACTTCACCTCTTCAGCTTTTAACTGAGCCTGACTGCAGCTTCAGCCTTGTATTCGTACCTCTGCTGCAGCGCTCCCATCCCCAGCACGCGTGGCGGGGAGACGGAGAAGGCAGCAAGGGTCTCTGGTACAAACCGGGGAAAACCAGCATGCCGGTTAAGGCAAAATCCTGAGGCTTTCCCCTGGAGGAGTAAAAGCTGTTTAGAGCAGCGTGTAAATTCACGGCAAGAAGCAATAAAGGTGAGTTTTATACATTCCCATTATTGCTTGTACGTCTTTGCAATAATGTTTATTGACATGTTTGAATGGAGCACAAGCTGCAGTTCAGTTCAACTGCCTGTGAAAATGGGACATTTGTCAAGAAACAAACCTTACAGATCTTAGCGGCTCCCTTCTTCCCAGGTATGAGATGGGAAATTCTGGGAAGGGTATGGAGCACTAGGGAAAAGCTATCTGCTGAGATGCTCGGGGTACCTTGCCTAGCAATCCCAGAGGAGCAGAACAGGGAGAGGGAAAGCTCAGAAGGTTAATGGGGAGCGTCTTACTTTGCATTGACACTCAGGCACAGCTTAAAAGTATGCATGCACATCAATTACAGAATCCCTATGAGGCACAATAAAATTAACCTTGCATGGCCAAAGAGATATACTACAAACGTGTCTCATCGAAGGTGTTTGGCATGGCTTTAGCCAAGGCACCCTTTAAGAGCTTCATCGTGGCTTCTGCTGACACACAGAAATGCCCTTGCTCCTCCTTACCACCAGGCCCTGTTCTGGGAGGTGAGGAGCCTCTTCCAGCTCTTCTGAATTTTAAAGATCCCTAAAGACATGCAGCACATTTAAAATTCATTAAATGCAAAAGACATTCTTCTTCAGGAGTTATCATATTGGAACTGAGTGTCCCAGATTTCAAAAAGGCTTGGACTGAGCTCCTACTTTGGTCCAGTACAGACACAGAAATGCCATCAGTCATGTCACACCAAAACTTCTGGATTTGAATCCCTGTGCTGAGCTTTAAACAGCTGACGATTTCAAACCTATCTTGCTCTGTGCTTCTGCTTCGGGAACACTTCACCTCTCATCACCCTTTTACATTAAAAACTCATCGTATGTGGCTACTCTTGCTTCCATCCAAAGAAAGGCTACCATGTAGTTCATCTACTTTACTCCCTGGACTGCAGCCACCTGTCCCCTACCCTTGTCCCAGCACTGGGCTCCCCACACCAGCTCTGCCAGCCCTGCTCGCTCCTGAGTGGCAATTATTCCAGTCATTTGTCCTCCCCACGTTTCACTCGTTACCAGACGAACGAGCCCTAACCTTATGGACCCCTCCCTCCCCAGTATTCTGCAATGTCACTTTTCATTAAGCTTCATAAACCTTTCAAGTGACAATTCTCTCTGCATTCATTGCTGCACCAGCCCAGGGAATAGGAATGGCCTCTGGTTAACATCACATCACTGTTGTGTCTCTGTTTTTGTGCATGTTGATCAGAAATTACCTGGCTTAGAGAAAGTAATTTAGTGATAAATGATTGCCCGTTCAGAGGTAGCGAGTTTCAGCCATAGCTGCCAGGTATTAATCTATTTGTCAATCCTTTCAGATCTTCTGCGCTGATGAGCAGTGGTACAGCCCAGGCACAAGAGCAGCTCATGGCTCTCAAACGTGAAGCCCCCTCCTCTGAGGACAGAGAACAGAGCAGAGAACTTATTTCACGTCTTTTCAGCTGCCTTTCCAAGGTGCTCTAGAAGCAAGGAGGACCAACTGGGAGGGATTAGTGAGGGCCACAGTTCCAGCTTGGACCTTCAAAGGGGCTTTTGAACACAGTTCAAAACCAGGAAGAGCATATATTTAAGCCTCAAAAGTGCCTGGGAGTGTCTGGATGAAAGACTGAGTGGAAACAAGCCAATTCATAAAAAAGCCCAAACCTTTTATAGTTAGCAGCTTTCCTTGAACTCTCAACAGGAGCATTCCCACAGCTAAATTTTTGGCCATAAACGGACATAAGCAAGTAGCTGGCTTCCTCACCCTGGACTTAAAACTCTCAAGATCCAACTCCTTGTCTGCAATAGCAGCCTGAAGCTCGGGCCTCCAGCCCTTTCTAAGCACTGCCATCTCTCTTTGGTCTGATAACTAACAACTTACAAGGAGGCGGAAGTTTATGCCTCTTCTGTGCCCACTGACAATTCTCCCAGATTGAGGAATGGAAACTCAGAGAAAAAATAACAGCGTCTTTCAAACTCCAGGACAAAGAACGTAACTCTCAGTCTGTTTTGGCCATGGCATAAAATCTGAGCAATTCACCTGAGCCTGCCTATCTGCAGAACGCACAAGGTTTAAGTAAGAACTGACACACACCTCACAGGGCAAGTTATATTTCTCCAGCTAAGAGAGGAGTTACCAGAAACCTTAAGTATGAGTCTGATATCTACATGCAAATACTTCTGAATTTCTACGGCATTATCACTCGATATGTGGACCCAACTTTCACATTTGTGGTTCCCAGACCAAGAGAGGTCAAGGCATACGTCAAAATTTGAAATCTACAACCTGTTTTCACCATGCCAGCCAGAACTCAAACTTTGGAAGTGATTCCTCGGTCTTGTTCTGGATTTAGCATGTTGTCATGGGATGTGAGAAAAACTCCGAGCTTTTAACACTGCCCTATGGAGAAGCTTTAAGAGAGATACCTGAGCCATTCCCAGAGTCCTGACAGTTAATTGCACTCACAGGGTGGCCTTGGTGCAAACTCCTTTCTAAAGGATCGGAACAACTTGACAGTGCTTCCAAACGCTGTGTTAAGGTGTCCTGGAGAGAAATGCTTCTTCTTTTGTGACAGGAAACTTCTTGTCCCCCTTTGGGTGGCGTGAAAGGTCTGCACCTTCCCTTTGCCCCCAATCCCTGCTGATATTCATGAAGATGGGGAAAAAAATAAGGGTTCCCTTTGGGAAACTGGAGAGACGGCCTGCTTTAAACTGGGGACAGAGGGGCTGAGGAGGCAGCACTCCACCGATGCATCCTCGTCCTCTGAACCTCGGCCATGGGCAGGGGCTTCCCGCATGCACCCAGTCGAGATGCCTGCAGGTGCCAGGGCATCCCCGGGAGCTCGGGCAGATTCCCACACCTCGGGGGTGCCACAGCGAGCCGCTCCCCCTGCCTCCGAGCCGTCGGGTTTACAAGCCTCTAATTCCCAGCTACAAGCGCCGCGCTCCGTGCCAAGGAAGCAGTGGCGCGTGCTGTCATTCACGCGGCTGGAAGGCCACTCCTGCCAGCGTTTACGGCTATCGTACCAGCTGCTCGGTGCTGGGAACAGATGGCGGGATGGCACACCTGACAGGGAGCAGACCTTCCAAGGACGAAGGGGGAGGAAGAGCTTGCACGCGGCAGGGCCAGCCCCGTTCCCCGGCCACGCCACCGTGGAGCAAACGCGCCCACCCCTCCTGCTCGTCCCCGCGCCCCAAGTCACAAGACGAGATTTTCACACGGGGTGAAGCTGGACAGGTGTCATTGGTACCTCTAAATTTGCACACTTCTCCCTACTCAGCCAATATGTCCTTTGTTTAAGCTAATTACCACGCACATTGAGCTAATTATCAAGCAAAATCCCAACTCAGCCGCTCCCGCGAGGATGTAAAAGCATTTTCTTCAGGAGGGCTCAGCTACTTTAAACTCACTCCACTCCCCAGAAACGGCAGTGCAGGAAAAGGTGTCAGCGCTGTGGTCAAGGGCAAGTGTATTTCTTCTCCGGTCTCAGTCTCTAGCCCAGAAAGAGATGACGACGGAGCACGAGCTATGGAAGTAACCCCAGTTCCAGCTCCTCATCTTCCCCGCTCTCCCAGATGAAGTTACCAAAAGGAATGGATACAGGCGAACATCACAGAGTGCATGAGATATAAACCAGCGATTACATCGCACACAATCCATCCTAAAGAACTGATATGTGAGCGCACATACATTTAAATATTTGAAAAGCATCTTTTACAATGAATATCAAAATGACTTACAATCCGAGTCAGAGAAAAATGCCCTTACTTCTCCCTATCTCCCTTTTCTCATTACAGAGATAAATCCCAGTTGTGTCTCTCAGCTGCACGGGGAGACTGAAGAATACATATATAAAAAACATACATGTGTGTATGTGCGTGCATATGTATAAAATATACAATAGTAATAAGCTCAACAACTGTAAGAGAAGCTTGCTGCAGAATACAGCCAGTCTGGGAGACGAGAAACGCTGGGTACTCGCTGCTGCCTCTCTCTTCCCATCTGTGAAGCGGGTGGGAAAAGCAACCAGGTAGCAGACGTGCATGTTTGTGCTGTGGATGAGAAAGTGAGAGGAACTTAGGAGGAAGGAGTGGGAAGGATGGGCACACGCACGTAGCAATAGTGCTCGTGGCCCAGCAGCCACGGACAGTCAGTGCTGCCAACGCCGAGCCTGCCAGCGCTGTTAAGTACCAGTGGTGCACCTACCCTGAGATTTTAAATCACGCCAATTATGAAGCGGCCCCCGTCCTGTCGCATTCTTATTTCACAATGAGAACTGAAATGAGCCATGACTGCAGAAGCACTGTCTTGTTTGTTTTTGTTTTGTTTCTTTCCCGTCAAAAAGCCTCCAGCTACCACGGCGCTCCATCAGGAGACTTGGGCGTACCGCTGCCACCGGAGCCGTGCTGCTCTGCACAGCACCGAGAGGCTCTCGCTAGCGGGGAGCAATGCACGCTCACATATGTCACGATGGAGGGATGCTGCTCTTTCAACGAGGCTGCTCCACCTCTGTCCCAACCCTGGTCAAACTGAAAGCATATGCAACTGCGCAGCTCGGTCTCGGTGCACTTTTCTCTTCTCTGTGACTACAATTCATCAGCTCTGTATTTGCATACAGTTAATTTTGGAACCTCTCTCTTGATTTCCAAGTGCGTTTCCCTACATAAATAGATATTCAATCATAAGTGTTGCCCTGCATGCCTTCACTGCGGACCTGGGAGCACTGCACTATGCGACAGCATCTCGGTACAAAACACAGCGGCCTGCAAAGCTGCAACACCTTTCCCTGGAACAAAGCATGGTGCCCCACCTACACAAGGCTGAATAATCCTGACGGTACTCCAATAAACATTCACGTCCCTGAATCATGCAAACATCATCAATCAGTTTCCTGGAAAACAGAAAAGATTTCCAAACAATATGAAAAGTTCATTTCGCCCCTTCTTTTTGTCACTCTATGAGCCTCCAGGGTGGATGCAAGCCATATTTTCAAGACTTGCTCTGCCACCAAATACACAAAAAGTTGAGAACAATTTGCATTCAGAAGCAGAGGCAGCTGGTAAAGCACAAATTATCACCGAGACACATGATAAAAAAATTCCAGTTGGTAAGGTTGCTGCTGCCTTCAGTGTACAAACTAGGCAAAAGACACAGACCTGCGAAGTGGCTTGTACCAAGTGTCACAACAAATAAGGAGGACGGTGAGAAACAGCATGTGTCTCTTGACCCACACAAACGCCTTCCCAACCAGACCATGCTGTCGCCGTGCAGGCGCTCTCAGGACCCTGTGCACCCATGTGAAAAGTTTCTCCCTTGTTTTTTAAACCATACACACAGTGGATGCCAGGATTTTAGAGTTGTGCTAGCCACACAGGAAGGGCACATTGCTCTACTCCCAGAGATGCACTGCTGCATTTACAGACCTGTACCTGTTTCCACACATGCTCCCAGTGATGAGGCACAGTGTTTGTGTAGTTATAAGTACGTGCTAAGGCTGCTACACTTGCAGGATGCCACTCTGTGCCCAGTATGTGTGTCCTGGATAACTAATCAGAGTCCTTTGCCCTGGCCATGTCTCTAACCATTTGGGTTTTGTACTGAGTGACAGACGCATGCACTTCTCCTCAGCTTTGACTTCTGAGCGTAGCAGTGCCTGCATGGACCTAGGTGTTGAACAAATGATCCGCCAGCTGTAATGTTACTTTAAATGCAAGTTTGTGTATTGGCTCTGGGAACAAGCCTGAGAGATGCAGTTGAAACGAACGCAGTCACTCCGAGGACAGGATCTGCATAAATCACTGTCCAGTATATTCATTCCTATTGACAGATTAATTCCTTTCTCAGGTTTTGCTTAAAAGTGTACCGCTGCATACTAATAACCGTCCCCAGAGCTGCCGTAATGTCACTCGAGGCGGGGTGGGAGATGCTGGCAGGAATGATCTACAGAGGTTTTGATGGGAGACGCTCCCAGCCCCTCCAGATCCCCTTGCTGGCAGCTGGCAGCAGTGGGTGGCAGGAGCCACCTCCACACCTCGCGAGTGGATGAGATTACCTGAGTCTCTCAGTAACAGCAGAAGGCAGCACTGAAAGGAACACTGCAGAGCTACTCGACCCGGAAGAAAACCTCTCTAAGTCTGCCTGAGTAAAGTTGGAAATAGCAAGGCAAGTCTTCATCTTCCCATAAAGCTGGCTGTGAATGTAACACAGCAAGGGCACTGGCCTGAGAGGCAGGGCAGGCAGCAGAGCAGGGAATTTTTGTAATGTTTCCCAGCTCCAGCTGACTCCTCCGTGCATTTTATTCTTTGCACTTGAAAAAATGAATGCTAAGATATTTTCACTTAATCAAGTCTCCTAGCCGAGGTGTCAGGCACAGAGAAATCTCGTGTCACTCCGATGCTTCCCAGCATGCGCTCGCTGCAGCAAGGAACGGAGGGCAAAGGGATTACAGAATTAAGCGGTACCCGAACAGCAGCTGGAGAGTGGCCGAGATTTACCTGTCACTTGGAAGAAAACTCCATTTCGTTTTGTGATTTACTGAGAGTGAAAGCTAAAGTGCTGGGGCCTGGCTAAGTCCTGGGCTGTATAAGCTGGCGACAGCTGAACCGCCAGCCCGAGACGGCGCACGTCGGGCAGCTTAACCTTTCTGGAGGCACGGCAGAGCAGCCGCGCTGATCCATCGGGTCAGGAGCGGGTGCAGGCTCCTATCAGACCTCATCACCGCCTGTCAGTTACCTCGGGGGACGGAGAACCAGCTCCATCCTTTCTCTGAGGACCAGAGCAGAGCGTGCCGGGAGTCAGGATAATGGCATCAGCCCTGCAGGACTGGGAAGGTGGCTTCTGGCCTCTGTGATGTTCGCGTAACGCCAGCAAGTCTGAAGTGAAATGTTTGTTTATGCTGCGGGGTGCCCGCTCCATTTTCATTGAAGACAACGCTGACATCGGCCTGGCAAGGTCTCGCACAGATCAGGATGCAGTGTGACGGCAGAGAAGAAGTCCCAGCTAGCACCATGCTCTTCCCTACCCCAGCCCTTAGAGCAGGCTGCTGGCACCAGGCTCCACCAGAACCAGCAGGACCGTGGGACTCGGTGGTGCTGTGTCTGCCCCTGCCAATGATGAATGAGTCTTAGGGCAAAATGTGTTCCTGCCTCTACACTTCCTCTGGTGCAAACTTTTTTTTTTTTCCCCAAAAAAAAACTTGGCTTCTGTCACTCCAAACTCTCTTTTCCACTTGCTCATGTAAAGATGTGACTAAATGCCGTTGGGACAAAGCCCTCTGCAATCACATCTTGCTCTTTTATTTTCAGTGCACACCTTTTTCCTATTCCATCCCAACAGACTTCCTGTCTCTCCCTGAGATACCACCTGCCTCCTCCTTCTCCGTCTGCTTCTTTTCCTCCTCCAAAGCGCCCTCCCGGGCTGCGTGCTGGCTGAGGCGAGCTAGTCAGAATGAATTCCCGGTACTTTCGTCAGAAACAATCGCAGCCCCTTCCTTACGTTTTGATTCAGATTTCTCCCTGCGTTTTGGGTCGCAGCGCCTTCCATGTCACGCTGCTCTTCCACCAGAACTGAGAGCTCAGAAGGGCAAGAGACGAGCTCCTGCCAAAATGTGCGAAGCAGCAACTTCGCAGATATAAAAGGGAGCGTCTGAATGAAAATCTGGAGTTTGCAGCTGGCTGTCTCTCTCTAGCTAGTCGAACAAAACTCCAGAACTGGATGTCTCTCAACTTTGAGAAAATGCTACTTCTCTTGGCTGTATTTCAGCCTGTGAAAAAACCGAAACAGAGCACCTTTAAAAGCCAGGTGTACTGGAAGACAGATTAATCCCCAAGTGTCATGAATCAATGCAACAGGGTTTCGTACTGCAGCAACAACCACAGGCCCCAAAGATATTCTCGGGCTTTTCAGCTGGCAGCCAGCTTTGTTCCTATTGATTGTGGCCTGTCATAAACTCAACTGCACCTTAATGACAGCAAGGGCCTTTCCCCTGCCCTGTTGCAGGGACAGCACTGCCTTCCAGCTCAGCGCAAGTTCCCAGCCTTGCACAGCTGAGTCCTCATACTACTTGTTGTCCGTATTATAAATGGACCTGAGGCTGACACGGACACAATCTGTTACACCCAGGTGCCGGCTAACTCTTAGCTAAAAAGATGACAGCACGTGCGATGCTGGAATTAAAGAACAATACCTCTGCTGAAGGGTTTTCAGCCTCTTCTCCAAAGGGCCATGTGCTGTTACACTCACAGACCTAGATAGTGTTACCTTCCACCATGCAAGGTGCAAGCTGCACCTGGCTCCTCATTCGGAGCTCCTATGCTGAGCAGCACCCAGCTTGCGCTGAAGCCACTGACCATAAATACCCCCAAAAATGTACGTATTCTGCTGCTAAGCAAAGACTCTCCAGGTAGTTTTGATGCCCTGCTAGCTCCCCCTCTTGTAACACTCCAGCCCCCCCACCAGTCTCTCTGCTTTCTTCTATGCAGACTAAGCCTTTGCCAACCTCAAAATCCACCAACGCACCATTACCTTTGTTCTCTTTCTGCTTTTTAGTGCCTTTTCCCTTGGTTTCTTCCACTGGCCTTTTTCCTTCTCCTCACTCCATTTGCCTGCACGCTGCCTACGCTCACTCATACCTTTCCCCCCGCGATACCTCTCTCCCGTGCCTTTCTCTGCTACCAGGCTCTTCGCTCAGTCTTTTGCTTTTTCATTTCCCTAATCTACCCTGAATTGCCTTTTCTTTGTCATTTTTAAGTAAAATTAAGACTACCCATGAATATAAGTGGAAAGTACCTCCCTGGATATTTTTAAATCTTCCAGAACAAGCCCCAAGGCTCAGTCAAAGCCTATTTCCCTAGAAATAGCTATACAAAAGGCCTGTGCCAGTTACAGACACAGTTAGTTCTTCACACACACATGCACCAGGAGGTATTTGTCTGTTCTACTTTATCTCCAAACAGTGGCACTGAAATACCGTTCAGATTCCCTTCCTTGTCCTTCCTTGGATCAGTGCTATGCAGAGCAGAAGGGTAAACACAGATTAACCGGTTTACAGCACTTCTGATTTGGCCAGTATAGGGCTTCTCTATGTACATCCACTTCTCTGATATGCCCAGCAATGCATAATTTATCTTATTTACACTGCAAGTAGCCTCCTGAGACCTCCCATTTTAGATACAGATTCATACCCTGCTTCTCCAGAAGTGAGACAAGGACACAGCGCTGGGAAGGCGGGTCCGGACGTTCACCTTATTTGAGGGCAAAGTTATTGAGCATGACCAAACTTGATATTTCTGCCTCAGCCTTTGTCTGCAAGCAACCTGAAAATCAAGGAGTTCAGCCTAGCTCTATCCTGTTTCCACAAAATACAGGAGACAGCCAAATGTGGCATCTCTCTTGAAAAACAGGAGGACCAGGGAATTATAAAGCAGAGAGCTTAGCTTTGGTTCCCATGACCCCACTGGGACAAATAACCAGACTGCTTTTAAGCACCTGCAAAAAACAAGGAGATGAGTAACAGGCAACGTGGACTTGTCAAGGAACATCACGTCAAACCAATCTAATTTTCTTCAGTGGAAGGGTAACAGGTCTTGTGGACAGCAGAGGAGCAGTTCTGTCATACATCTTGACCTTAGTAAGCTTTCTGCCAGCCTCTCTCATGATATTCTTACGGGCAAGCTCAGAAAAGATGGTCTAGATGAATGCAATATCCAATAGCTCCAAAACCTGTTGGAAAGCAGTACTTACAAAGTAGTTACCGATGGTTCACTGTCAAAATGCAAGGGTACACCAGCTGGGGTTCTGCAGGGATCTGCTCGCAGTCTGGTGATATTCAATATTTTCATTAATGACCAGGATAAAGTCTGTTTATTAAATTTTCAGGTGACAGCAAGCTGAGAAGGACTGCACGCGGAAGACAGGAATGGAATTTCAAATGATCTAACCAGATCTACAACATGAACTGATTAAAAGTTGAACAAAATTCTGTAAGGCCATATGCAAGGTATTGCACTTAGGTAGAAGTAATAGCCTCCACAGACATGGGATGAAAAACCACCAGGCAATCAGCAGGCTGGCAGAAAAGGGGGTTACAGCGGAAAGGACAATAGTGGAACAAAAGCTTAACATGAATCAGCACTGCCTTGCCATTACGAAAAAAGCAAATACCATGTAAGCATTTAACGGTGCAATCTGCAAAGCACAGAAACCAATCTTCTGCTTTAGCTAACACTAGTGTGAGTCAGCTGAAGTGCTGTGTCCTCTTTGGGAGAAGGAGCCCCAGTGAAAGCGAGGTCCAGCTCGAGAGAGACCCGAGGAAGGCAACACTGATAACCAGAGGTCCAGAAAACACCATTTCTAAGGGGGCTTGAATGCACTGGTGTTGTTTAGTTTCCAGAAGAAAGAAGAAAAGAGGAGATATTAAAACAGTTTTCAAAAACGTTAACGGTTTCAGCAAAAAGATAAGGGGACATTGTTCCTTAAATCCATGGTGAATTCAACAAGGAATGTGGGGCTTAAACTGCAGAAAGGGAGACTAAAGTTTGAAGTCACCTCTGATGTCTAGCAGTAAGGATATTTAAGCACCAAAAAAGATCACCCGAGGAGGTTGCAGAGTCTCCACCATTGCAAGATTTTACAGGGTAGGCAAGATAAATGCGTCAGGAAACACCTGTGTACAGCTGATCTGGCCTCTAGGCACTGGGATGAATGAGATCCCCTGCTCAGGTTACTTCCAACCATCTCATCATGAAAAGCGTTTCCCTCACCTGGAACATGATGTGTAAAATCATCTCCTCACAGGCCGGCCTCTCAGGAACACGAGAATTACAAAAAGTAAACTGGACTGCAGGTCCATCTGCTGCCACGCCATGTAGTGCTGCAAGTGCTTTGTACAGAGACCGTGACCACCCCAGGGTGCCTTCTTCTAAATGTGCAGTGGTGTGAGCTAAAACTTTTCTTTCCACCTGGTTAAACAGACCAGCTCATGATGCAGCCAGTAAGGGATTTACTTTTTGGCATCACTGGAGATGACCCCACCAGTTGAAGCAGCTATGGCAGCAGATCCCAAAATAAGGGTCTTGACTCCAAAAAAAAATTTCTGGACAGAAAACGGAATTTCATCCGTCAGGAATACCATGCTGTCCAACACTGTCCCAGTAAAAGCACTCTGGCTGTACCTTTCCATTCTCTTTGCCTGGGAACGACTACAACAGCCTCCACTGGCTGTGGACGACATTCCAGCAGTCCCTAAATATTTCCCTGGTACATGCCTAGCTGTCTGGGAGCTGGGCAGACTGGTCTTTGATGGTAAATCACAGGATGAGAGCAGAACACCAGAGCATTTCTCAAAGCCTTTCTAATGCGAGTACTTAGGTCTCAAAATGGTGGGCATTACTGATTAGCCGAAAGGACGCTGGTGCCCTTTCTTTTCTAATAGTTCTGTGGTGGGAATATGAATGACTCTGCACCACCACATGAAAGGTATAAATGCCAAGGAAAAAGAAGAATGGCTTGAGTCAGTCCAAAAGCATCTAACTGAGGAAGAAATTACACCAAGCCAAACAAAACGAAGGCTTGGGGTGAAGGACCACTTAGCTCAGCGTGACATCCTGTACACAATTCTCACCCAGAAAATGCAAGATGCCTCATCCCACTTGCTTTTGCATCAACATGCAAAACAGCTGAAGATTAGTCCCCTGTAAACGTGCCTGCTTGTACATATGCATGCTTCCAGTGAAAAGAGCTACTGATTTGTGAGGCCACTTCCCTCTCTGATTTTCTGAATCTGTGCTGATTTCCTCTTGTGGAGTCCTCAGATGGTGTCCTCACTGAAATGGAAGCTCAGTGCTCCCCTGGACCCTCACATGGTTAAGCACTTAGCAATGCTACAATGAGAAGCACCTTTTACAATTCAATTTGATCTTTCTCAAGGATTACTAGAAGCACCTACTCTCGCTGTAGTGAAATGTTAGGCTGCAATAAATGATTTCACCATAAGAGGTTTTAACTGTCATAGGCATCAAAATGGCTTTGCAATGGTTATGAGTAGATTTAACTCACAAGTTTGACAGTCCCATGTGCTCAACAGCACACTGAGCGATTCAGAAATGATAGTGTACATATCTCCCCAGGGAACCCCAGCATGAAGACGCACAGACGCTCAGAGCTGGCAGCCCCAGCCCCACAAACAATGAGCCATCTCACCTCCTGGGCTGCGTTTGGGCAGGGAACAACCAGCTTTTCTTTCAGGTCACATCGGTAGCGTCAGCGAGCGAAGGCGCGGAGGATGATTACGCTTCACTTCTGGAGGTGTGTGACAGGCCTCCCCCCAGTCATTCACCTGATGTTGCATTAGCGATCTACAAGGGGATTTTTATGCCACTTGCACCACTGTGACAGCGGAGATAAGAAGCTAGGTGTGGCAGGAAACATTATCAGAGGAGGAGATGCACCACACTCTTCTGATAGCAGACGAAGGCACAAACTAGCTGGCTCACACCTGTGTTACGAAGGGCAACACCTCCTACAGCACAGAACCCGTAACGTAAGGCTGAGGCATTGGGATGGGTCCTGAAAGTAAAGGAGCAGATTTCCGACACACCAAGCCCCTTAGCATAGTGCCTGGAATACTGAAAATGAAACCTATCTGCTTTATGCAAGGTAAAAAGCTAGTGGCGAAGCTGGGTCAGTCTAAGCATGGTGTCTGGAGCAGGTGCAGGCACTTGGCTGGCTTCCTCAGAGTGCGGCATTTACAACCAGAGACAGGTTTTTCAAAGGAGCTGAGATCCTGTTCAGGCAACAAACCCAGTGTCCAGGTTTTCAAAACAGAGCTCCATCATGCTGGGAGCGAGCATGTTTGAAAAACAGGACCTGTAATGACAGGCACTAGGAGTCTTCCAAGACCCCTACACATCCTAAAACCCTGCGGGGGCAGCAGATTGTAAAACATTCCTGTGCTGATGCTACAAAAAAACGATGCTTCAGAATTCCCCTTGCCCTCTCTGGGACACAAGGCAGACTCCCAGACATCTAAGCAGCTGACTTCACATATTCAAGCACCATAACGTGCAGGTATTTCTACCTTAAAAAAAAAAAATGCAATTCAGGTGTTTTCTAGAAAGACTTGAGAATTACAGGGAGAAAATTTTACAGGGAGGTTTTGAAAGTGAACAATTAAACTACAAATTTCTTATTCCAAACAAATTCAAAATAAACTTTCACTTAGCAGCAGAACATCATTTTCTTCTGCCTATGGACCTGTGACCAATCCCCCTGATGTTCCCAAACCCCCTCCCACTGACAGCGCCTACACCCAAAATGGCTAAAGTGGGAAAATCCAAAGTGCTCCCACTGCCAGATGAATCATGCGCACACTGCACAGAAGCCATGCAACACAACTGCTCTTCTGAGATTGTGACAAACGCTCTTTCATTTAGTAATTCTTCTGATATGACTTAGAGAATCTGTAACAAACATAGGGAACACACGAGAGCAAAGAAAAAGATGCCTGAGAAAGTGCCCGTGCAATTAACTTCCTTCTACACTAGGGTATACCCAGTGAAAGCAATCAGACCAACACAAGGTTGATGCGTTTTAGAAAACAATACAAATGCTAATAACTACAAATCATTTCACAAGCTTCTAGAAGCAACACAGCCAGCCCCAATACAAATACTTAAGAAGGAGGAAAAAGAAATGCACAATTCCAGGAAAGTCAGATAGGAAACAAAGGAGGTCCCAAACTTGGTTTGGGTGATCTGTATTTTAAAAAACAAACACACAAACAAAAAAAAAACAGAAACAGTACCAGTCCTGCCTTGACGGATTACATCTGTGAGGTGAGGAGTGGTTTGACTGCAGAGTGCCTGAAGATTTCTACCAGCGACTGCCGACACAACAGACAGATGCCATGGACGGTTGCGTTGCTTCTTTTTGTAACAGCATCTCCTATTTTATAATAGGGAACGCAAAACTTCCGCTTGACTAGAATAACACACGTTTCTTTCCTAGGAAACCAGTTTGGCTTTCAAAGCTGCCTATGTTAGAACTGACAAGCGCTTTAAATTGTGAGTCTCCTGAAGCAGTGAACTTAAAATAAATCTGCAAAACCGGTGAACTCGCTGTACGTCTGCAACCCATGACGAGAGAGGAATCCCAGACATGTTTCCTACTAGATCGCAACACTCAGCTTGACAGCTGATACTGCCTTGAAAATGATTGTACCTGCATCAGACACTATTAGGGCTCTCCTGACAATAAGCAGATTTCTCTTGGAAAATTCCCAGGAAAAAAAAAAGTCCTGCTTTTCATGCCTTCCTAATTATTCCCAGTCATTACAAACACCCCATATTTCATGTTGTCTTCCACCTAAAAGTCCCAGGACCTTTGGTGACAGCTGTTGAATCAGTGAAAAAGTCCCCCCCCCCAACTTCAGAGAGATCTTGATGAGACTATTTGTTAATGTGATTCCAAAAACTTGCAAGGATTCTGCAAAAACGCTGCAAAGGACATATGGAGAGGAGAAAGACTTGCATGAATGCATGTAAAACATTTCCACAATGTTCCAAGTTTTGGAATGTTAAAATATGTTGGAACATTAAAACATTTCCAAAATGTTTTAACATTTTTATGCATACAGAAGCTTTGATCGAAATACGATAATGCAGGAACTAGAAGTGCATACTGCATGCCCCAGTAGGGGACTGCCAGTCTCCCTTTCCAGAAGAGAAAATCTTCATGATTATTAGCTTCCAGTCCTGTGCTGTCAGAAGATATCAGAAGCTTAAATCTCTCATGGTCTCACGGCTGAATCTTCCCAGGAAACTTTTGGGGAATAAATACACATTAAGAGAAAAAGAGCATTAATTTGGCAGGCAGATGTGACCTCATTCTGCGCATGTATGACTACCTGAAGTAGATCATGAGTCTGCAATTAGTATTTTTGATCCTGTCTGCTAGAAGAAAATGGACTCCTGAGATCCCTTCCAACCTTTCTTTTTTTGCTATGCTAATATTGGATTGATTCCCAGGCAAGTGAATTACTGGATGCAATGCAGGTTAGACACTCCAGGGTACATAATGAATGGGTTTTTTATTATTATTTATATATATAAAGATGCGTGCGTGTGGCTTTGCAATTAGCTAATGGATTTAACTTCCATATACGTGCACACAACAGGGAAGAAGAGTGAGTGAGAGAGAGAGAGAGAGAGAGAGAGAGAGAAATCAAGCAAGGTTTGTGTCTGCACTCATAAATGCTTTCCATGTAGGAACGTCTCCGCTCTCTCTGCCCACGACAGAGATTTTACTGCCCCCAGCCCCAGTCAGGCACTTGGCACCTGCCTTCTGGGAAGGTGCAGGTTCATTTCAGGTGTGTGCTAGATTGTGCCATGTCCCCAGGGACCTGTGGGGAGCCTGTGGACAGTAATTCATTGTCTGAAAGTGTTTACTCTAGGAGGAAAACGCAGAACAACATCGAAAGAAAGGGTTTAGGGAAGAAAGGTAGAGAGACTGGGAAGAGATATATGAGAGAGGTGAAGACACCTATTTCTTAACCCTATGATAGCCAAATGGTTGGGGCTTTTTTGATGTACAAGACAGACAGCAAAGGAGGGATAATGCAGAACGCAAGCAAATTTTTGTTCTTCCCCGCCTCTCCCCCCGAAGGAAACTGCTGAATTTGATAGGAATTACTCTGACCCTGCCGCAGCAGAACAGACCCTACAGTTGTGATTTACAACACAAGGCAGGCAGCATTGATGGGAGAAGAAAGGGAAAGCAAAGAGCCTTCAGTAAAGAGTCCTCCTCCGGTACACAGACCCACCTGTAATGTACTTCCACAATAGCTCAGCGGACACCAATCTCTAAAAAGGTTCTTAAACGTATGTACTAAATCAAGGCTGAGTGGATCTGCTAAACATGCTGGCACGCGGGGAAAAGCCAGACAGCAGCCCCAACTCCGCTTTTTAGGCGCAATCTCTGAAGTATTCGTTCACCCGAGGAAACAAAGTAGTTCCATGAGAGCTGCCAGGAGCTCAGTGATGGCGATACCCTCCAGCCTGGCTCTTCAGCCCTCCCAAAACCAGGCCACGTACCTCTCTGGTCCCGCCGGCGCCCGCTGGGATGCTCCCGGCGCTCGGAGGCCGCGCGTCCCCGAGGAGGCCGGGCCTCGCCGCGCGACATGGCGGCACGCCGCGGCCTTCCCCTTCGACCCACGCCGGGGTCTGCACCGCCTGCCCTCCTGCCTCCTTGTTTTGGCCTGGTGTCGGTGTGACGTCACAGGGCCGTCTCCCAGCGTGTCATGACGTCACAGTGACGTCAGGGTGCCGGCCGGGCAGAGGCACGTGGCAGCAGAGGCCGGCGAGGCTGGGCAGGAGGGAGGCCGCCCGTGGCTCCCAGCCCTCCGGTGCCCACGGGGCAGCGGGGACGAGGACGGGAGCCACACGCCTGGCTTGGCGGGGACCTCCCTTCGTCCTCCTTTTCCCCTTCCCCTCGGAGACCCTCCTCCCTGGTGGCAGGCAGAAGGAAGCGAGCCTCCTCCTGGCGGAGTCTGAGCCTTCTCCCCGGAGGCACAGGAGGCAAGCCCGGGCCCCAAACCCGAGGCGCTCTCCGGCTTTGTCTAGGCTTCCCAGCACTTTCACTCCCGTTAATTGCTCCCCAATTAGCCGGAGCTAGCTAACACATTTGTAAACACCCGTCTAGACACTCCACAAACATTTGTTCTGAGGCACGTATGTAAAACAGTTAAGTGGATGCTAAGGCAATTAGGTGTAATCTTATTACTACCCCTTCTTGCATCTCCTTTGCACCCCTTGCTGAAGCGCAGACCCGAGCTCCTCTGCACTTGCAGGACTTTTTTTCAAAAGCCACTACAAAGGTACACCTTAGGGCTATCGCATGCAAAACCCTGATAAGGTGCTATTAGTACCCAGTCAACTTTCAAAGACAGAGTGCGGCGTGGTTTCATAGCAGCCGATGCTCAATGCACACACAATCCACTAAGCAGGTGTAAAAAAAACCTTCCGAGTTTCACAATTTTGATTTATATTCTCTTTAAAAAATCATTAGGCAGTAGATTTTCTGGTGTTCTTTATACAGACAGACCCCCTCACCCCCTTTGTTACGGCTATATATCAAAATGTAAGGTTTCGACGTGACATTCACACTGCTGTTACTCCAGCATGCGCAGCAACACGTTCCCCTCTGATTTTCTTTCAAAGATGCCTTATCAGTCTTTATATATGATCATAATGTGGAGCATATATCAACGGGATTCTTCCGAGCTGGGGAAGAATTGCAGTCTCTTGAGCTCTTTCACAATCCCACAAGCGAAAAAGCAGGCTGGCGGTTTCCAAATCGAGCAGCATTCTCAGTCGTCCACCCCACCCCTGAGTTACCAGGAATCTGTAGCTTGTATCCAAAGGAGGGCAGAAACAGGCACTAGGATGTAAAATATCTGTTTCTACAAGGTTCTCGAGATACAGGGCAATGTTTTTTTGGTTTTTTTTTTCTCTGAGTGCTGGTCACCACATGCAATGCAGCCTGCAAATGAGCCACCCTCTGTTTCCTCCTCATCAGGGCTGGCAAAACAGGTTCAAGCAGGTTGCAAAGGGCTTACCATCAATGTCACAGGCTGGGCCTCCTCTATGTCTGACAGCAACCACCCTTTTCTGCAAGCATACTATTTGGTGTGCTTTGGGTGACCAAACCTCATCCTGGCAAAGTATTTCCCTAACGAGTCAACTCACATCTGAACTCCAAATGGCACAGATTTTGGACCTAGCCCTCACAACGTAAACAGTCAATCCATCACTCATCCCTCAGGGCAGTCTTGCGTTTCTGTCTCGATAGCTTTACACACACATGCTGTCTCTATATTCTCTGAATGGCTCAAGTCTCCTGCAGTGTCTGGAGATTAGCTGCCATGTGCCAGATTCACAAAAAGTCTGTCCCCCAGCCTGTCGCTGCAGTGCCTGCTCTGTGACTGCTTCACCAGATTTCAGCCTGGTTCTCAGCCTTTCCAGAGTAAAAATGCCCAGTCCTGCTTTCTGCACATCAGCATAACTCAAATCCAGCTGATTTTCCTGTCTATCTTCCTGCTCAGTTCCACCTCTCCGTCTTGCCCATCACTGGGCTAAGCAAAAGGGAGAGAGGCAGCAAGGTACAGAATATAGAGGCTACCTAGCTATTTGTGTTTTGCCTTAATAAACAACAACTTTTGGGTCCTGAAGAGCACACCTTGCATTTGGAGGGAAAAAAAAGAAAGAAAAAAAGAGGTGACCAAAATTACAAATGTTTATCCTGAAAGCCATTCTCGCTCTTCAGTATATGGTTTTCACCTTACAACTGAATGGAGAAAATTTCAAAATTATTCACAGAAATTTCAAATTTTCCTTCTGTGTAGTAAAAAGAGAAATAATTTTAATGTTCCTATCATCCAATGTTTCGGTTTTATTTCTTGAAACATCCCAAATTGCTTAATTTCAAGCTGTTTTAGCATTAAAATACATTTTCCTTTTGTCTTAGAAAAGCCTGAGTAAACCTCCATTCCTTGTTACTGGCTGTGCTATGCAGATGATATCTCTTATGATTTAACTCTGCTTTGGCAGAAGGAAACAACACATGTAGCATTTTGTTCTTTTCTCTGAGTTGAGCTGTTTGGAGAAGAGGGCACAAATCAAACGCACACCCACACACACCAATCTAACACAATAGAAAGAAGATGAGCCTAATGTATTTTGCAACTAGTTAGAAAATAAAAAGTTCAAGTCCACTACAAACAAAAGATAAAATAAAATAAAATTAAATTAAAATTAAATAAAATAAAATAAAGTATATTTTTGCTTGGGACAAAACTTGACTCAGAATCCTCCACTTTCATTTTCCTGATAACAGCAAAGAAAGAAAGATTGTGAAATAGTTTTTTTGCACCTAAAAAATTCCAAACCTACTTCAGTTTTAGCTATCTCCGGGTGCTCACCAAAGCAGTTCATCTGCGTTTCAACAGTAAGGTTTTTAGCCTAGATATGCTCTGCTGCACACACCAGGCTTTAGCGATCAGAAATCACTTAATTCATTTACAGTTATTTGGTGCCAAGGGAAGACACGCTTCTGGCCATGCACCAGGGGATCCCAAGACCTTGGTAGGAAGCACTGCCCTGCCTTGCTGCTCCTGCGGGTCGTGGCAGGGTACTGCTACGCATGCACGGTCAAGCGAATGAAAGCTGTGGGTCAAGTCTGCTCTCAAAAGGAAAAAAAGAAAAAAAAAAAGGAAATTAAAAGAGAAAAAAGAAAAAAAATGTGTTTTTAACCTCATGGCAACTGTCAGAAGCTATCTCAAGTGGAAAAACGTCACACTGATAGCGTACTTTGGTTTTACCACAAGACAAACTTGGTGATGTCAGCCCCAGGTTCAGCTAACTCAGATTGACCTGCCCTAGATTACTTCACCAAAAAAATCTCTGTAAAACAACCTGATCTTTCTGCGTCTTCTGCTTCCACTAACCACTTTACTCAAAAGTAAAAAAGGAAAAGATGATGACTTAAAATGCACCAAAGTCATTTCCCAAAAGTGACAACATTCCCTCCTGATGCTAATAAGTAATGCCTTTCCCACACCAAATTTAAGTCTGTGACTATGAAGCCAAACCCCCCCCTGCTGCACTCGTAGCAATTTATTCCCTGGATCTAATCCCCAACACCAGGATCTACTCTGCTTGTCTCTCTGCCAGATTGCCAGGACATGACATTTCCTTGGCGTCCCACATGCCCTGGGCAGGACACAGATGACATATCCTGACCCCATGCACATGGAGGGCCACAGCGGTGCAGTCAGCGTGGATGCACATTCAAAGGAAGACAACATTTAGCCTAGTGAGTTTAGAAAATGCAAGGGCCAACCTTGGGAAAGAGGTGAAAACTACAGCCTGCTTGTACCCCGAAACGCATTGCCCTTGGCCCAGGCAGTAGCTCTGGTGTGGGAAACTGAATATCGCTTTTGGGAACGAACAGCAGCTCTTCCATTTACATATATTAATCCATAAAAATGCAGGAGGTATTATCATTTGCCAGACTTGTTTGCATAATGAGGAACTCTCAAGAGAAATTTCTTGAAGAAGTGTTGCCGTTAACGTGTGGTGTTAGTGGGGCATTTCTATTTCATCCCTATCTTCTCCTTCCCCTGCTTACACCCCCCATTGGGAAGTCGAAGTTCTTGCAAGAGCCCCTTGGAACAACCCTCTGGGAAGGAGCTCCTGTGATGCTCCCTGCCCTACTCGCCCAGGCCAATGGGCCGTGCACTGCGTTACCTGCTCCCAAAGCACGTACCGCAGGCTAATTCACGGGCAGTGGGGAACTGTCACCTTCTTCACTCTTTCTTGTGGGAAGGGTGCGGAAGGGGATGGGCCACATGGGGCTGAGAAGGAGTTGGATTAAAGAAACAGATTAAGCATGACACAAAAGCCCTGGTTTTGTAAATCACAGGATCATAGAATGGTTTGGGTGGGAAGGGACCTCAAGAACCACCACTGCTGTCCAACCCCCTGCCATGGGCAGGGACACCTCCCACCAGCCCAGGCTGCCCAAAGCCCCATCCAGCCTGGCCTTGAGCACCTCCAGGGATGGGACATCCACAGCTTCTCTGGGCAGCTTGTGCCAGTGCCTCACCACCCTCTGAGGGAAGGATTTCTTCCTAATGTCTAATCTAAACCTACCTTCTTTTAGTTTAAAGCCAATACCCATTAAACAAAGTGACCTGAACACTCCTGCAGAAACATACTTAAGGAAAGTGGCAGCAAGAGGGGAGAGATGAAGCAAAAAGGTTTCCAAAAAAGCAGAACCGCTGCCAGCATCCCCTTGGACCTAGCTGGTGATAACACGGGCAGCAGGAGGAACAGAGATGGTAATTTCAAGTGGGAGCTCTTGGTGTTGCCCTGACTGATGGGCCTCAGCTTTCTCCTCCTCCTGTAGGGATGTGGTGGCCCAGATTCCTCTGAGACTCATCAGAGGGTGAAAGCCCCCCTTCTCAGACAGCCTAAGTAATGGCCTCTAGTGGGTTTAGCAGTGTCACAAGAGCCTGAAAAAATGGTCCGGGAAGATGCCTCCTCCCCGCTGCCACCCCTCCCACTGACTCAGATGTATTACTGGGGCTGGAGGTGCCAGAAAGCCTCTCCCTCGTGGTCTGGCAGCACTGAGGAAGGGAACCCTGTGAGTGAGACTCGCTGGCTCCTCCATTTGTTTTCATTTTGTCACCAGACGTTTCTATTTAAGCTGCTTGGAAGGATATCTCAATAACAGCCATACTGGGCTCAAGGAGACAAAGGCTGACAACGAGCACACATCCCTCCTCTCTCCTGAACAACACCCTTGTGTCAAAACATCCAGTCGTGCCCTGAGGGAGACAAGGAGGGGCAGGCATGCCCTGGGGCTCTCTTCCCACCTTCCTCCACCCCTGTGCCACCTCAGCCAGTGATGGAAACAGAGCTGTTCATGAATCCTGGTCCCTGCAAACTGGCTCAGGCAGTTCAGCAGCTGTGGTGCTAAACCAGCCTCAGCAAGGCCTGAAGGGGTGGCCTACTCCCCTCACTCAGTTTAGAAGGCAAAGATGCACAAGCTCCCATGCAAAATACCTTCAAACTCATTGCTGCAGGTCTTTTTCATCCTGGGGGACTGCATGGTTTTAGCACAGGGTCCTTATCTCTCTACACTCCAAAGGAGCCAAACTTTAGTATGAAAAGTGCACACCAATCCCCAAAAAAACAAATGCTAACAGGGCGTAAGGCAGCTGAGGGTACCTCTACATCTGAGGTACCCCAACTGATTAGCTCACACAGCACCCCTACATGACGCTACATTGCACACGTGGTAGGCAAATCTGAGCTGCCCTCACCAGAGAGCCTTCAGCCAACCTTCAGGTACCACAGCCAAAGGCAAGAGATGCAAATAAACATATTCCTTCCTCACTATTACACTGCCAAGGAAAGAAGTGCTGTCATTTCCACAAGGGTGTTGTGTAATTACAGGTAGGAGCGGGAGGTTTTGCCTCTGAGCATCAGGAACGGGAACTCAGAATCCAAACCCACGGGCCAGATTTCAGTCCCAGCTCTGCTACTGATGGCTGCATGGATCTGAGCACTTAAGCTTCCCTTGCATAAAATCGAGGATGATGATTGTTGTTGCAAGCCATTCTGCTGGAGCAGAACGCACCACACAAGTGCTCGTTGCTGTCGCTGGTGTCACGCTGGCGGTCTGCGTGCAGTTTATACAGCTGAATACAGTCAGGCTGTATGGGGTCCACGGTGCCCTGCACCAGTGCCGGTGTCAGGCTGTGCATGCCAGGCGATGCCTGCCTATCCCGCCCCAGTGCAGCTTGCGCACAGCTGTATGCAGCTGTCACATCATCTCTGGAGGAGGCTGCATCTTCTGTCACATTCCTCTGCATGCTCAGCAATACATGTGCACGCTCTGGGTGTGGATGACTAAGTGGGATGCCTATTTAGATCTGACTATCTCTGCGTGCGTCTCTGCGTGCACACACGAGATCTGGGTCAGAAGAATCTGTTTCCCCTTTCCCGTTACTCTACACAAAATCCCTATACCCAAAGTCACCTTTACAGGTTGTTTTGCAAGCCCCTGACTGAAACATCTGCTTCTCTCCCTGTTTTGCTGAGTGAGAAGAGCCTCCCCAGAAAGAAAAGGAAGAAGCCATTAGCTTAGTCTCCAAGGGAGAACCCTTGAACAGCTCAGAAAAGCCTGTGCCAAGAGGAGGACACTGTAAAGTGAGAGCAAGCCAAGGAAAGGCACAGATGGGGCCAGCTCCACTCCAGTTCTCAGCTGCCTTTGCTGCACTGTGCACTTAATATTCGTACAAGGTCTAATTTATAAACCCAGCTCGTGTTTATAAACTCCGCTGTCCTAATGGAAATGAAAACATTAATACAACCCGAGGATTCTTCACTTTCCAGGTTTTAATTAAAATCATAGGCGTTAAGAAGCAAGAGTGTCTTCGTGGAATACAAGTCTAATGAAGTATTTCCTCACACAGCACAAATCTCTGTGTGCAGTCCCAGCTCGCTGGCACCGGGTGCCCGAAACACCGACCCCCCTGGAACCAGGAGTTCGTGTCTTGAAAATTAGAAAAACAAATTATCCTGCAATTTGTTTCAAACAAATGTAGGAGCCAAGATGGAGCTAGAAAAAAATAATATTAAGTAGGGAAAAAGAAACCCCAACAACCTAGCACAGCCATGAAACATGATGTCTTAATTGACAATAAGCAGAGGCAATAGCGACTAGGCAGCACATCAGGTAGGGGGAACTGGATGGGTCCTCTGCAGGAGGAGAGAGTTCAGATGGGGGAGCAGTGTGTGACAGAGGAGGGGAGGTGGGGAGGAAGTAGCAAGGTGAGAAAAGGCAGTACAGGAGGTTAGGAAAGGGGAAATTAAGGACACTGGTGAGGCAGGTGAAAATGTAAACACAAGAAGATTGCAAGACCAGATCACACAGACCTGTTCTCTCTCTCCCCCACCAGGGGACCGAAGGAAAGCAGGAAAGCAACTAGTACGGAGTGACCTACATGTGTAGACAAAGATGATGTGTTTGATCTTTGGCAGGTATAAGGCCAGGTGAAGGTAAAGGCTGGTGGCAGAGCACGACATAGTACAAAATGAAGCTCAGCAGAAAAGGTGATCTCCCTCCACCATCATCCTCTAAGGAAAAATCTGTCTGTGCTCGCTCCAGGTCTGCTTCTACCCCACTGCATAACGGTGCCTGCCTTGCCATTAGGGGAAGACACAAAGAAAAGAGGGAGGAAGCCCTGAAAGATGAAGCTGGCACGAAAGCAATATTAAGTAGTGTAGAGATGCAAGGGCCCTAGATGGGTAGAGGGTTCACTTCTCCAGTCCCAGGTCCACCTCAAGGAAGTGTGCTGGCACTCCTCAAGCTGCTCAGCAGTTTGAGAAAAAAACTTTTGTGGATTTGGTTTCTCCTTAAAAGCCCGTGTCTAAATCTAGGGGAGCTAGAGATGGCCTTCAGGCAGAGAAGCGTAGGTGTGGCCCTGGGCTTCTTTCAGGACTCTGAATGTTTCCACCAGCCAAACTTTGGTTTGATCTTATTTCTAAAAGGAACACACATTGCATTGTATCGCAAACAGTAGGTTGCTTGTCCTGTATTCTTTTCAGTTTAGGCCAAGTCCACTTGCTTTACAGCTTCCCATGACGATCCTATATGCTTGGTTAATTCTGTATCATGGAGAGATTAAAAAAAGGAAAAGAAAAAGGCTTCTTTTTGCCTACTGTTCATTTTCTTTAGCACTTGTCACCTTGGGAGACAATGAAAATGCAGAAAGACATTGGCCAGAAAAATATGACTCACAGTTAAGGGAGCTGGAGCAATCGTGTCCTTCACCTTATATTCTGGGGTCACTGCGTGAAGCAGGAGCAGAGGAGGAATGGAAAAGAGATGGATCGTTTCCTCACCGAACATTGTTCAAGACCTGAATATACTTCTTTCAATCCCTGATCCAGTCAATACCGCACAGCTGAACAGCAAAGACATGTCTTGTTTCAGACTCCTGTGCTTCTAGAAACAGTGAGGTCCCTAACGGGAAACTCATAAGTTGCCACAGACAGGGCTTGAGGAAAATGGAAAGACTCCCGTCAGCCTCAGATGAAGTCCCAAGTGCCTCTGTCAGGAGAGGAAGCAGATGGCACATTAATTCCACCAACTACATAATTCCAGGTTGGCATACATACTGTACGTCCACCCATCAGCACCAATACTACGAGCTGCAACGTCTTCAGCTAAAAGAAAAATCCTTTGGCTCAGCTGAACCTGTTGAGGGTGCAAGAGGAGCCAGGGCTAAGGCACACAGGAAGAGGGGGAAACAAAGGAAGCTGCTATATTTAAGAAGGAGGCATGCTTTCTGACTCTTGTAAGCTGCTCTACAGAGTGCTAATGAGGCCAAAAGGGGAACTGAAAGCGTCACTGAGCTTTGCAAATTGCTTCCTAGTTACTGGTCCGGTGCAGGCAACTTACTTTTATTGGGCTACTCTCTTGGTCAAGGTCTGCTCAGTTTGTATTACTTCCATCCTGGCAATAAAGGGGAGGCTTTAGCGTCATTTAAAAACGCAACAGTGCAGAATCAAATGGAGATGACCTTGCAAATCTGGGGGGTTATAAATCAGCCAATGAAAAGGAACATTGTGCAGCACTATGAGAAACAGGACAAATATGTGCACTTACGTGTGCTTGACTAATGAGTTTATATTTTACAGCACCTTCTCTTAGAAGATCTCAAAGAGATTTAAAGTAAATAGGAAAAATAAAAACAAAAAAAACCTCTGGATGCCTGGTCACGCATTCACAAGCCAGGCTCCCAGCTGACTACACCAGTTGACTCTATCTGGTGACCAGGACTGTCATTTACACATGCCCAAAAAGAAGATAAACCACAAAGAAAACTAAATTCATGATATCACTCCCTTGAAGTGACACAAAGATCTTGAACTGACTTTGCACAGACCCAGACAAGCCCATGGGAGAACAGTGGAGACCCAGTCTCCACCATCTCAGTACAAATCTCGCGTCCTATTTACGGGCTTTCTCTGGGATGGCACCATTAACATCTGTATGATGAAGGACTGGCACTAAGAGAGATCTTATGAATTTGCTCCATTCCCTTTGCAAACAAGTTCTTACTATAGATCTAGCTAGCAGATAAATGTCCTGTCCCAGTCATTGCTTAATACCTGAGCACCCATTGACACTGCCCTTACTCCCTCAGGTTAACGACTGACAAGCAGAAATATGGTGAGACCATGGCCATGTTCAGAGTCACAGAACCTCACAGAAAATTCACGGAGACCTACGCAGCTCTTGCAGGCTGGCCTGACTGTATCAGAAAGTAAGAGATGCCGGCAAGTGACTCAGCCAAGACTGCAGCAACACATAAGGAGCAGCGCTGGGGACTGCCCTTCATCCGCTGGGAATTTAACACAGACCAAAAATAAACTGCTAATACTGACACCATGATAGTTTATCTCAAGGCAGTGACTGGTTGTAACACATTTTTAAACCTTAGAATATAGATCTCTCTCATCATCTGATAAATCTGAGTGATTCATATATATATATATATTTATTTAATAGCCTTGGACCTCTGTTCTATACATGCCTATGAAAAGGCCAACATACACATCTTGTTTTTTTTTTTTTTTTTTCCTGTGGTGAGTTAGGAAAAAAAGAAAAGGAACAGGACGAAGACATTTGATTTTGACAGTATCTATCCTGGCATCTCATGCCAGTACTTGAGAGAGCTAATGGAGAGTGATCACAATGCCAAAGGAACAGGAGCAGACAGAAAGAGCTGTTAAGGAATCAGAGTAAGTTGCAAATGTATCCAGACAAGTGATTAGGAACCTCACCTCCTACCGACCAGAAGCCAGTGGCTAGGTTCCTACTGCACTCAACCTGGGTTGGGACAGACCTTGCCTGTGTTTGAGATGCCCAAACTCCCAGAAAAACCTGTGTGTTTGTTTGCAAGCAAAGCTGCATTTTGATTTTGCGTGCACCAGTTTTGGCTTAGGGTGCTGTTTCTAGGATTCCCCCCAAATCCTGGTCAAACTAAAATGCCTAAAAAGACAAACTAAACCTTGGCCGGGGCATTTTCATGAGTGGCTGTTTGTGGGTGTGTACATTTAAAAGGGACAAAAAGGACAGCCCCCAAATGGGAAGGCTAGTCCTAACAGCTTCAGGAATACAGTTTCTTGATTTTTCTATTTCACAGTTGGTTGATTTCAAACATTCTAATGGCTGCTTCCTACCCCAGCGCCCATCTGTCTATTTTAATAAATGTTCTTGGTAGCACCTACCTGGCAAGCATTCGAACACCCAGCAGCGCAACCAAATTTCACCCTAAATCAAGGGGCTGGAACAGCAAGCTCCATGGAAATGATGCAATCATCCTTCTCCCACAACACAGGCACTGGCAGCAGCAGATAGACAGATGGGTAAAGCAGGCAGATAAGAAAATGTGATGGGCCAGCCCCGTCCCTCCCTCTCTCTTTTGTTCTTTCTGTTGAAGTCTGAGCGAGCAAAGAATGGGTTGCTGTAACACCTGAGTGTCCTGTGCAGCCATAGAGGTCTTCTGGGTGGCAGCTGGAAAGATGCAAGGGTTTATCAGCTACCTTGGAGATGCCATGAGATAACTGATGCACTGAAGACACCAGGTAACAACGACCTGCCTTTTGTTAGGGCCCATTCATTATCTTTGATCTGTCTGTGCGTCTCTCTGGATCTAATCAGTGGTGATGGATGCTAACCCTTGCTCCATCCTTCTGTATCCAGCTGTGCTCCCTCTGATTTCTCACAGGGGACCCAACCATTCCCCTGCAAGTCCCCATTCTGCGTGCAGGTGCTGGGACAGGAAGGGGATCAGGTTCCTGCAGATTAGCTTGTGCCATAGCTGAGTCACCAAGGATGGGTACAGGAAAGGTATATTATCTCCTTGTGCTCGGAAATATGGACGCTGACCTGCTGTGCTCTCACCCCATCTCTTTGTCTGGTCATTCTAAACAGATCTGCTCTCCATAACTACCTTGCTAAAAGCTGAGTTGGGATGCGAGGTAAAAACCCTGTGTTTCACTTGAACTCCAGCACAAGCAAGTGACCTTTGTTGCCTGCTACTGCTCCTTGTCCCATCTCATACAGGAGGACAGACCTGGCCCAAACCATCTCAAGGTGGGCTCATCTCTGTTACAAAGCCATGGGAATTCCTCCCAGCACCTTTCATCTCTTCAGTGTCCTTTGCATCAATGCATGCCAACACTGCAAGAGGCACTACCAACTTAAATCAGAGATGAGTGAAGAGATCAGGCCCAAGGAGAGCAATGAAGCAGTCTATTTTGCAGGGGCTGTAGGTTGTTCATGGGCAAGGAAAGGCTGATTTTTGGTGTAAGCCTTTAAACTCCCTCCCTACCAGGGTCAGGTGGTAGAAGAGTACAGAAAACGACTCAGGACACAGACAAAATTCAACTCCAGGTCAGTATTTGTCATCCTGGAAGAGCTGCCTTCATCCATGGCCTGCTTTCCTCCACATTTCCCTTTTCTCTCTTTACCCCAAGAGGTAGCATCCCCGCGTGGTCGCTCTTAAAAAGGTGGCAGAAGCAGCCCATGTGAACACTTCTCCTGCTGCTGCCCCAAGGAGATGAGTGTTTGGTTAAGTCTTGGCATTTCACCCTTCATCAATACCAAAATTTAGCAAGAAATGTGTACAATGAAGGCTTATGTCTTAGGCCTTTTTCTTATTAATCCTATTACACTTGTCTTTATGAGCTCTCCAAGTTCCTTTTACTCCCTCCGGGGCTTGGCTGCAAATGAGATTTTGCATCTCAGTGTAAAATAACCCGAACATTTTTCTATAAAATTAAATAAAAATCCTCCATCCTGGCAGTACATGCCCAGAATCCAATTTCTGGAGTCTACATCTTTCCAAGTGCTGCATTGTCTTCTCAACTTCCCTTGGCTTTGGGAACTTGTTCTTTCATTCTGTCTTGATCAGTATCGTGAAGAAAAGTAAGGAGCAAACTTTAAACAGCGCAGATGAACGAGAAACAGAAAATGTGAGACTAAACTACAGAAGCCTATGACATTTGGCGAATCTCCTCTTATTATATGTGTCTCAATTTTCCAATGTTTAAAGCGGTAATAGTGATAGTCCTACTCTGCAGTGCAGATGGGCTGACTCAGTTCGTGTGTGTTCAAGAATACTATGAGGTTCTGTTACAACTAATAGTATCTACAAGTTTATTATTGTGGTTACATGCCATGTGGGTAAGTGTTTCGGCTTCATCTGGACTTTGCAGAATCTTCTTAGCTTTGCAAAAACTGGACTGGGAATTTGTGTAGTTTCCCAAAAATCCTACCATCTTCTCTTTCCTATCAGGCAAAATGATTTTATTTTATTTTTTTGACAAGAGGTCCTCAAGAACTAAGTCCTGGTGCCAAATTTCTGCTTATGTTCAACAAGGAAGCCGTGCCTGCTCCCAAAAAGCTTACCATAATGACAAGAAAAAGCAAAATGAAAAGTATGTTAGAATTCTTAATGCCATCTAGAGTTAGTAAGGCAGAGTTGAATGGCCAGAAATGAAAAATAATGGGTGAGGAAAGTTAATAGCACCACTTCCCAGAGCTCTGGCTGCTTTGAATTTCATCTTTTGGAGAATGGCAAGTATTGCGTGGAAAGTAATTCCTGCCATATTAAGGAAGGGGGATTTTTACTGTACCATGTTTGAACTGATTTGGTACTCTAACATTATCATTTACCTTTGATCTGTAAAATCTGAATACGTTAGCAATTCCCCAGTACTACTCATAATTTGAAGCCTTTAATACCCGATATGGCAGGATGGCTTGGGATGCAAGAAAAAAACAAAAGCAAGCACAAGTTGCAGGGCTTTAAAGGAACACTGACCTCACCCAGAGGAGCTCCTGTTCAACTCAGAGCCTCAGAACTTCCCCAGCAGGTTTCCACCTGCACAAGTGTATTTCTGTTCAGCCTCTGCCAGCACACCGCTGTTTACCATAAAAGTTGACATTTAGACTTGAAAAATTCAGGAAGGAAAGGGGATGATTTAAAAATAAAATGTAATTTACACTAATTATGTTGTTACATAGGATGCTCTGCAAAAAACATTAGCAAGTGAGATCATGTCAGCAAAGCGCAAGATGAACTGTATGGAAGACTTTCACGTCCCTAAGTCAGAAAGCTGTGGCTTCCTGCTGCTTTTCATTTCTTGGCCAATCAATGCTTCATAAAGACTTTGAGCATATAGCCGGAGTACCTCTGCAGTCCTAATGTCTGCAGTATCTAAATAGGAAATCAGTGGTAATATACTGATATGCTCAACAGCCTGGTGCAGAGAAGCACATGAGCACTCACTCCTGTTACAATGCTCGGCACAGACAAAGTGAGGCAGTCCTGAGTCACCTGTAGCAAAACAGTCAAACCAAAGGCTTCCAGAGCTCAGCATCACGTCACTGACCACCCTTCATTTCACCTTCAAACACAGAAACTGCTAAAAAGGAGATAACCACTAACTCACAGTGTAGGACATGTGCTATTGTGGACTCAGCCTCCTTAGTCAGGACCAAAGACTGTTGGCCAGTCCTCTCTTTCTCCCAGTACTCACACCGTACTCAACTGGGAACTGAGCATTTCTGTCTTGCAGTTATCAAGGGCCACCATTAGTGACCTGTCCTGGTTCCAGTTAGGACAGAGTTAAGTAGCTCATAGTAGCTCGTAGGGTGCTATGTTTTGGATTAGGATGAGAAGAGCGCTGATAACATGCTGATGTTTTAATTGTTGCAGAGCAGTGTTTACACCAGGCCAAGGACTTTTCGGCTTCTTGCTCTGTCCTGCCAGCGAGCAGGCTGGGGGTGCAGCAGGAGCTGGGAGGGGACAGACCCAGGACAGCTGACCCAAACTGGCCAAAGGGGTATTCCATACCATCTGACGTCATGCTAAACAATATATAGGGGTGGCTGGCCGGGGTGGGGGGGCCGGCTGCTTGGGAATAGGCTGGGCATCGGTCAGCGGGTGGTGAGCAATTGCATTGTGCATCACTTGTTTTCTTACACATTATTATTGTTAATACTATTACCATTATCACTATTATTATTATTATTGTTATTATTATTTTCCTGTCTTAATAAACTGTCTTTATCTCAACTCACAGGCTTCACTTTCCCGTTTCTCTCCCCCCATCCCAGAGAGGGAGGGGGGAGGGTGAGCGAACGGCTGTGTGGTGTTTAGCTGCCAGCCGGGTTAAACCACAACATGACCGAAAAAGAGTATAGCAAATTCACAAATATTTGGGTAGGTTCAGAAAAACAGTTCTTCAAATAACGTCATCACAAGTCTTGATATGATGTTAACATCTCTCTCAGTGCCTTCAGCTCAGATCATCTCAATTTACATGTCAATACTTTTCAGTTTGCTCTCCTGTAGCTGTTCCGTCTGCCTGGAGGGAAAAGTGGAGAACTTGCTTTTGTCACTATCCCTCGCTGATCCAGCTCAAGTATTCCAGGGGGCTGCATAGAGGCCACTTTGCCATTTAAAACTTGCGTGTAATCCATCCCAAGCCTCCCACCTGCACACACATTCTTACCCTATGGCAGACTTCATCTTATGCAAAGTGGGCCAAGATTAAAGCAATCTCGAAGACAACCATTTCAGTAATCCTGTAGTGAATGCAGAGATACATAATTTAAGCCTGCATATTTTGGAGGCACACAAGCTCTCTCAGGAATGTGGGATGCAGCAAATAGCTCCTGCCACACATTTGCAACCAGGTTTTCTCCAACATCTGTGCTCAAATTCAGGCAGCAAGTTGTTGTCCTCCGAGTCTCCGCCATCCAAGAAATGATCAGCTAACAAACAGATCTGACACTTATAAAATTTACATTTTGCAGTATACAAAACCTCAAAGATAGGCTTTGGCTGTTTTTTTTTTTTGTGTTTTTTTCTTTCCTGTTTTGTTTTACAAAACTGTTCATCATCAATCTATCTAAACCACTTCACTGACCACAGGGGCCAGGCAGCTAAGGACTGTGATTATTTGTCAAAGCTTTTATTGTGAAAAAAGCTGACAAAAGTAATTCAACAAATTTTTTGACAAATACATTTGAAAATTGTTAGGCTACCTCAGTTAACCAGATGAATAATGTGAAATGATACGAGGTGAATAATTTATTACAAAATATGGGAAAAAAACACTATATAAATTATTGAATTAATATTATTTGACAAGTGCTTGCCCTTCCCTGAAGTGCAGCTTTCTCTGTGATGGAACATAGCAGCTGTTTAAAAGCAACAATAGTTTAAGGCAGCAAATGAAGAAGAATTGCAAGCACTGAGCGAGTATGAGATTAGGCAGAATGTAATTATCCAGATTGGAATCTGGTTAAAATCAGGAAATAAGGCAAAGTTTCTCATACAAAATGTATCATACAGTAACGACCACAAGTGGTAGAGAGATCTTCTCTTGTTTTTCATCCAAAATGTTTTTTTATTACCCCCATAATTATTCCTCTCTACCTTGCTGGTGGGGTTTTTCCCCTTCCTACTCCGTGAGGCTACTTTCTGCAAACCAGCACCCTGGCAAAAACCCAGAGGCATATCACGTATAGCAGCACATGGAATCTGAAATCAAAGCAGCAGCCAGACTGGGCATAACACAAGGCTAACCAAATTCACCTTTGTGCACAGTTTGAGTTCCAGCTTCATCTCCTGTTCACCAAGGCTCAACCCCGCTCGGCAATACAAATCAGCGCGGAGAGACATCTAGCGGCTGGATTTTGAGTTGCAAATAGGTGTTTGAGGTTCTCATCCGTGGATTGAGGAAGGAAGGGGACCTCATCGTGAACCTCCAAAACAGAGCACACCTCTCCCGAGGTACCAACCCCACCCATCCTCGAGTAGTTTGTAAGAATTGATGACAACTCAGAGCATCAGTGGTTGCAGATCTAATGCCTTTTGAGGCAGCTCGTATTTTGGCTGGATGGAGAGAAGTGAAAAATGATGAATGCTGGCAACGTGCAGAGCTCAGCTATACATGCACTAGCTCGTAGTGTCTATGTCAGTCCTGATGAGTTAGGAAGGACCGAGCACCTGCTTTTCTTCAGCTCTGTTTCCTTCATTAGTCTTATGGCCAGCAGGATGCCCTTACTCAATGCCATGGAAAAGCACCCTGTATGGTTATTAGTGTGCCTCCAGGAGCTGTTAAAGACACTACCAGCTCCTTTCAAAAGGGCAAATCATAACTGTGACACCTTGGAAAGATTTGCTTCTAGTACCTAAGAGCAGGAGCTGAGCTCGCCTTAAGTTCTACAAGAATTATTTGGGGAATTTATGCTCTTGGGTCCCAGCTCTCGGTCACCAGCAGGGAAATGCAGGACTGTGCAGAAAACAAAATTTACAAATCTCTGTCACCCTATGGGAGCGTTGCGATACTCCCAATTTACACACACACTTTGGATGTGTAAATATTTCAGAGCTGCAGTTTAAGGGCACCAGTGATTTGCACAGCACTATATATCACTGCTTCCCAGAGAACACAGAGCTACTGAAAAGTAGCACTCGAGTCGGAGGTGGATTTAACACTACCATCTCAGCACTACACCAGAAGTTTGATTGTTTACGTACATCATGTCAACTGATTTAAAATCTATATTTACACGCACCGAGATGGCCTCCACTCATTAATAAATTAAGACACTTGTAAACCACTGGATCTGCAAGTTGGCTTTCTAATTTACTAGTGCCTGAGTATCAGGTTGCCCACCCCTTCTAGGCAAAAGCTGCTGGGAGGAACAAAGCTTAGCTAAACGCTCCACGTGGCCCTGTAGATCGTCCATACATCCCTTGCACTGACACTCCTCGTACCTCACCTGTCTGAAGGCTAAAGAAGTCTCTTCTGTCCCGAGGGTTATTAGCCTTGGATCTTTTGCCAATACTCCATTCAATCATTTAGATGAGCTTAATGATAAAGGTTAGTTTTTCCAAGAGGAAGCTAGAAACCTACAGCAGTATGGTCTTGGGGGGCTAAGGACGATGCAGCGAGAGAGCTGCCATCGCAGCTGCTCACAAGGGCCCCTTCTGCCATCAGCTCTCCAAGCTCATAACTGCCTTCCTCCCCTGCGCACGAATGATGAAGTATTAGAGGCTCTGATCTCTGCCTCATTAAATAGAGAATATTCTCACTCTATCCTGACCCGTGCTAGGGCCGGTTTAAGGAGCAATCCGTCATGAGATCATTAATACAAAGACTTGCTCAGAGGGCAAGGATGTTCATCCAAAATTAATTTCTTAACCTTTTCGGGAAGGACTTTGGAGAGGGTGTTTTACCTTTCCTAACTGGAGGGATCAGTTATATATTTCTGCACCACAATGATGATGGAGTCAGAGCCAAGAGGCCAGCACCATGCTGAGACTTGGCCTCTCCAGTGCCTTCTGTGATGCCCAGCAACGTATGAGCAGGAGCCCCAGAGATCAGGAAGAAGAGCAACGGCCAGGGAGTGAAACAAAGGTCAGGAAAAGACTGAAATGAGTGTAGTTCAAATAGATCAAAGGCACAGGCCCCATAACAGCAGCTTGGCAAGGGGTAGTATGAGGACAGTGTAGAAAACCTTGCCCAGAAGTAGACAGATGCTGTGGAAATTTTAATGGGTCTTTGCCATGCTTTCAGGACACAGATCCACACGTCAGACACAGTAAACTCACAAGTTACCTGAGTGACAAATCAGGGGGACTCTGGTTTTGCTTGCAGTGTTGCTCATAACCATTCTGGAATAAGGCCTGTCCTTCAATATGCAGATTTGCTGTGCTTGGTGTCTGAGTGCTCTCCCTCCTGTCCCTCTCCCCGCTCTTCTCCCACAGAAGGTTTTAATGACAAGAGATACCCACAGTCTGATGATGAGAGCAAGCTATAAGGATGGATGCAGATGGAGAAAGAGAGAGGAAAGGAAGCCTCCAAGACATGTTTTCTCCAAATAGCATACAATCTACACAGACTGCTGCAGAAATGGGATGAATAATAGAATCACAGAATTTTCTCATCCCCTGTCGCTGTCAAATCCCATTAAACTCACTCCAGGTAAAAGGTGCATTATCGACACTGCTAAAACTACAGTACACATCGGGGTTACCATAAACAAATGAAAGAAGATGGGTGTGAGAGACGATAAAGACAAATCGCAAATCATCATCTTCCCAGGAAAGCATCAAGAATATATATTGAGGGTGAGGTGCTATTCCTGAGAACACATAAAAGCTATATCAGGTTAGGACTGGAGCTTGATATTAACCCCCTCATTACTGCTTTTTACCATGCGTGCTTGCTCTGCTGCTTCTTTTGAGGCTAATGTGCTTTTATACCAAAGGAGATATAGACAACTGGATTAGTATGGGATTTAGGGAGCAGGCTGTGTACCAGGTGATGTGACAGCGAACAACTAAATTTAATATGGCAGCTTGATCCATTATGTATTTTATTCCAAGACAAGTCCACATGGGCACATGAAACCCGGACTGGATCTTGCAACACAGCGGATGAGGCTCCAGAAGTGTCAGATCTGGGCCGTAAGATGATGGCATTTTAACAACCATTTTTTCTGTCACTACATACGCTTTACACGGCTTAAGCTTATAAATGCAGAGTCCTTGTTAGAAACCACCCTGACCCTAAACTTTAAATAAAGATCCATAATATTTGGCACTTTTCTGGCATTTTTGCTTGTGAAGCGTTAAGATCTTTGATCGATTGGTATTGTTACACCCATTTCCAGAGACACCAAGCAGGGAATCTGATACATGCAGGGCTGCCCAGTGAATCAAGAAGAGAGCTGGGGACTGCACCTAGAGCTCCCATCTTGTTCAGATGCTCCTGCAACCTTTGGTCAGCTCTGCACCAGAAGAGAGACTTTATCACCACGTGGGCCTGACATTTCCACACACAACCAAAATCCTATTTTGACAGCCCTCTGTCTCAGAGGGGTTCAAACCAGTAGGGGTCCCACCAAAGACAAATCTGTTGATTACTGCTCTTCCTCAAGAAATTACTGGATGAAGTCAAAGGCATGCACAGATAATTGTCTGCAAGTTCTCCGAAACACCTCTTTGCTCCCTCCTGGATCTTATCCAGGTTTAACTTTGTATCTACCCACACAGACTAATTAGAGGCGCCTTTTTATTGCTTTGAAAATATTACCTCTCTGACCTACTGGTGATATGCTGAGCTACAGCAACAGTTCCCAACAGGACCTCCTCGCTCATACTGATTGCTCTGTGCTGTTGTCCAGCTCAGGACTCCCATTCATAGCTCGACCCAGAAACCTACATGTTGCCTAAAAGCACTTTTGCTCTTTCTGCCATCGCTGATTTGAGTATATTTTGAGTAAATAAAGCCCCTGGCTATGGGTTTAGCTAGATGACAGCAACACAGCTCATCAGCTGCCTACATACCTAGGGCAGCTGTCTTCTCCCACATCCAACCTTCTGCCATCCATCACAACGTGAGGCCACAATAAGGCATGCAGGAAGGCTGCTCACCTGCTGCCTCGCCCTCAGAGTAACTGTAGATACTAAGAAATTTAAAGCCTCTTTTATGTTTCAATAATAATAATAATAATAATAATAATAATAATAATAATAATAATGAGAGGGCATGCTTAGTTTGGTACTAAGTTGCCTTTCGCATCTCACTGGCCTGATCCCACCATCTCTCCAAAGCTTTACCAGCTCTAAGAGGGACACAGCCCATAGCTGTTCCAAGAAGCAAGGAGAAGCCTTTACAGAAACAGGTTTTGCAATCATTCTCAATTCATTTAGCATACGGAGCAGCATTCTGGGTGTCATGTCTCCCAGCTGGTGGCCAGACACTACAGTGGATGCGACCAACTGGCCACAGTCCTTCAGCCTGGCAGACCAGGTTTCTGTGCGTGCATGGCCTGTGTGTTTTCATGGCTGAGGCTCAGAGCACCATGCCCAAGTCCTGCGAGCAGATGCCAAGCCAGCTGAACCACAGAGGAAATTATCCCCTGGCCAAGCCAGGCAGAGGGATGCCAAAGTTTGGAAAAGGGCACCAGGCAGCCAAGAGGATCTTACACTGATAATAGCCATCTTCCCCTAAAGATCTCATGTCTTAGTGAGACAGGGAGAAGAGCAGATAGCTTTTGTGTTTTAAGTCCAGGCCAAGGGTTCAAGGGATGCTCAATGCCTTTTGTGCAGCCCCTCTAAACTCAGCACACCTACGTGGAGCCAGCGCTGCACCAGAGGTCCTGGACCTGGCTCCATGAAGACTGGAGTCCCTGCTGTACAGGGAGCTGTGAGCTCACCTCCCAGAGAAACACAGGCAGCTTGGTACAGCCCTGGGGACAGGCTAATGTGCCCTGCCCCTGGCTGAAAAACAAGCTTTGTTTAATGCTAGCTTCACAATTGCTCCGCTGCTTTGTCTAAATGCCTCTCAGTGCCACTTCTTCTTCTATAACTAAAGGAAGGGTTGTGATCTGCTTTCAGACACTGCCGTGAGAGCCAGGGAAGAACTATGAGGATACAACACTGCCTAGGAAAAATTATTTGTGGATGCTGAGGAAGAGGACAGAGAGGTTGTTAGCACATGTTCAGCCTGGAGAGCTCCACAGGTGGATGCGTCCCCATCAGTGACAAGCACTAAGGCCTCTGCAGCCTGAAGGGTGTGTTGCATTTAATTGCTTTGCCCATTTGCAGTTGTGTAGTTAATTTGTAGTTCCTTTCTGCCCAGAGTATGACCGCGCTATCACTCCCACAGTATTACAGCTAAAGACACGATTGCATTTCCAGACAGGCTTGTCACTTCAAAAACACCAATGCCACACTTTTGCAAGGCGATTATTAAGGGGTCCTCTGACTTTATAATACACCAAATGCCTGCATGGCTACACACTGATAACATGGAGCCAGCAGCAGCATTGATTAAGTGCCGCTGGCAATCTCACTTCTGGAATAGCAACACTACAGGCCACCAGTGGCCATAATACAGGAATAATTAATAATGATGCTCTCTAATGAACCTGAAAAAACCTCTCTCTTAGCCTTGCCTATCCTGCTCCTCTCCGTGAATCCTAAGAGGAAGCAAAACTCCCAGAGCCAGTGCCTTCAGGAGCACAAAGGCCAGTCTGCCTGCCCTGATCCCCGCCGGGCAATATCACCGCAGGCTGCACGCCGGCCAGGCAGAGGTGGGGGCCACGTTAGCCACGTGCATTGAAAACCCAAGACGTGTTGCACGCTTAAGACCAAGGGGCTGAACACAGAGGAGCAGAGGAACGGCTGTCCTACAAAGCGCTGGTACTTGCACGGGTACTGGCTGGAAGTGTGTCTATCCAGCCCTCACAGGCTGTGAGAAGCAGGCTTGCCGTAAGACTAAGTGAAGCGCAAATTATGCCTTACTTCTATTGTATAAAATAGCTCTGAAATCAAGGCGTCTTTGTTTCTAAATACTCTGCCTTTGCTTCCCTGTACTGGCAGTTCAAGCAATCAGGAGTCCTGAGTCTGGCCTCACAAAACCATGGAAATGAGCTTTCTAGATTTACTTTATTTTTATTTTTTTTGAATCACCATGTTGCAATTAGGTTGTATTTTCAAGCTTTTCATCACAACGTGATAATAGAAAACCTTCTTCAAGCCCCCTTCACCTCCCTCCCTACCCCTATACCCGCCCCCCCCAAAAAAAAAAAAAAAGATGAAAATTAGGCTTCTTACTCACATACCTACAGACGTTGAGCTTGAAATTAAATATGGAATGACTAAGGACTTGGCTAAAATCATGAGAGTCAACAGTACAAAATTTCCCAAATCCCTGTCCGAACACAGGCTGTGGCAATTCTTTATTTGAGATGGATAATGCTTTATTGTGCTACACTTGAGTTCTTTCATGCTGCTTTCCTCTCCTCATTAAAGACATTCACAGGGAAAACCTCTGGACGTTCTTTGTATATGAGGGAACAAAGTGTCCTCTCCCATGGAGGCAGGAGACAGTATTAGTGAAGCTAAAAGGCCCAAAGTGCCACCTAATTCTAAAATAACAGGGAGTTTTACCTTGACTTATCTCTCGTAATCCTGAGCTATTTGTCCTTAAGATGAAATGAAAGATATATCCCATCACCTCCACTGCACGCAAATATCATAGCTTGTAAAACTATATATTAGCAACACGGGAGATCCCCTCCCAGAGGAAGGGGATCAAGCCAGGTGAACAGTGACTAAGATTTTATTTTTTTTTCACAAATTCCCCATATTATGCCTGAAATATACGATGCCCATTAATGGCATATGCAGCAGTGGGAGCCACAATAATTTCTGAGGCCAACAAATCTCATGCCTCAGGAAGTACAATGATTTCTGTGGGGCTCAGGAAGGGAGCCCACTGGCTGCAGCCTTACCCCGAGACGTGCAGAGCCCTCGGCCCCCTGCAACCTTGCAGCAGCTCTCGCCGCACCTCTTGCCTGTCAGACAGTTCAATCCAGAACCCTTGGCAGGAGGCTGTGCCAATAAATATATTTGCTATTGGCAGGGTATTGCTCTCCTCTGAAATATCACGTACTTGACCATTAGAGAAGGCAGAGCCTGATCTTGTATGTCAAATCCTATACTCCCATGAAAAATGAAGAGGCCACTTCGCTCAGCTCCTCTCTTCTCCCACGTATCCAGCCAAAACGTTGTCACAAGTAAAATGCCACATGCAGGGCTTGCTTTGCTCTGGCAACAACAGTAGCCTAACGCAGCAGAGAGGAGTGGATTGGAGAACAGAAAGGGGACAGGAGAAGCGTGTGCCTACTTGCCCACCGAAACAGCTGAGAACTTTAATTTTAGGCCTCTCATCAGCCCTGACACAAAAATTGCAGCATCAGTTAAATCAGAATGAGTTAGTGGTGCATTTGATATTTACAGACTGGAGACCAGGAGCAAAAGTGCAGGTCTGCGCAGTTACCTCGCTATGCATAGATGCAGGGTTTGGACCCAAGGTTTAAGTTCAAGAGTTTCAACAAGAAACTGAAATGCTCAGGGAATGCATAATAGGGGACAAAGCTTTTCTTCTGCACAGTACACTAGCTTTCACAAACCCCTGCCAAAGGTGACTGAAAGCTCTTAACATGTAAAGCCTTGTTTTGGGCGGGCATTAGGTGACCCATGGGTAGTTAGATTAAGTACAGATACCGGTGAGAACAAGCCTCCAAACCCTCCTTTTATGATCACTGATCAACTTCCTCACTCTGAGGATTAAGACTTCTGCTAAAAGACAGCAAAAAAGCAAAAGCACAAGGGGGGAAGGGAAGGGAAGGGAAGGGAAGGGAAGGGAAGGGAAGGGAAGGGAAGGGAAGGGAAGGGAAGGGAAGGGAAGGGAAGGGAAGGGAAGGGAAGGGAAGGGAAGGGAAGGGAAGGGAAGGGAAGGGAAGGGAAGGGAAGGGAAGGGAAGGGAAGGGAAGGGAAGGGAAGGGAAGGGAAGGGAAGGGAAGGGAAGGGAAGGGAAGGGAAGGGAAGGGAAGGGAAGGGAAGGGAAGGCTCATGGAGCAGGGTCGGCACACTTGATTCTGGATTTCAGCCACTGTACGGCCTGATTTTCCCTCAGGGCGAGCCAAATCCTAGCCAGCTAAAACACATCAGCAGAAGAGCCTGCAACCATTTCAGAAGTGTACTTGATCTCCTGGATTACCCCCAATACAAATACCACTCAACATTTGCCTCTGGATAGATGCCAGGTGTCCAAGTCAGTCTTCCTGACCCTTCCTTTCCAAGCAAGCCCAGGGTTTGTGCCATTTCTCCCCATGAAACAAAGCAGGGACCCCTGGATCTCTTCTCTGGTGGGTCTGACTATTTGGCAGGCCAGGCTCCTGCTGCTGGGAGCACCACTGCCACCAGCAACAGCAATGCAAACGGCGAGCGCTGAGCCGCAGGGAGCTTGTTTTCTGCAGCAAGGGGTGCTCACGAATCCACAGGCAGGCAGGCAGGTGTACGGGGGAGAGGACTAGATTAGCTCACATTGATAAATGCTCTGTGTGCTCTGATACTCTGAGAATCCTTTTTTTTTTTTTTTTTCCTCCTCCATCCCCCTCAAACCTCAGCCTCCTCCCTCGTGCCTGGTTTCATCACAACTCCAGATTGCTTGAACAAGCTGCCTGATAAGCCCACAGATGCCAACAGGAAGCAATGATGTTACAATAAGTGTCACAGGGAAAATGTCAACTGTATCATTATAATGAAGGTCATGTCTCCCTCACAGAGAGCTCAGGGCTCCGCACAATTCACATGTTGTTATTAGGTAGATGCTGACATGTGTAACTCCTACCTTACAAGAGTCACTGCACAGGGAAGAGTGAGGATACGTTGGCTCACGACTGCTCTGAGCTTCAGCCTCCGTAGTAGAAAGTGCAGAAAGAGACAATTAACAAGCATTACAGAGGTGGGAATTCACAAATACTCCGGTTCCAGCTCCTCACGACAGACAGGATGTATGTGGGATAACAGGGCAAACGCTCTGTGTGCAAGCTGGCTGAGGTGACACCAAAGCAACGCACGAAGCTAAGAGCGAGGCAGGTACAAAAGCAACCAGCCTCCGTCCCAAAGTTGATGCTAGTAAATGGCACTTGGATACTCCGTGTAAAACAGCTCGCTGCCTCCCTAATGTAGGGAATCTCCTCCTTTTAAACCTAGCGATAAAAATGATAAAAAGTAGACTATAAAAAATAAAAGCCTTGAATTAATACTCTAATGAAGTTTTATTATTTTTCTAAAAAAGATTTTGCTCCATGATGAGGAAATATATACTCCTCCTGGCTCTGGCTGGATGCAAGGAAGTGGTGGTAGGGGCAGCAGGGGACATTTGCGCATGCATGCGTGCACGAGATGAAGCCAGACGTTGAATGCAGAAGCCTTTTAATTCTCTAGGAAGACACAGTGTTCTTTCCCATCTTCCCTCCATCTCCAAACCTGTCAATATTTTGCTCAATAAGGGCTAAGCTGGCAAGGATTTTTGCATGCACACACTTGCATGCATGCACACATAGCCTGCTAGCGCTGGTGGGAGAATATTAAAATCTGAGATACCTGACTAATACATTGCATGACAAAGTGCGGTCAGTGATCCACAAGACTGCCCATCACTCATCCTCTGAGGGAGATGGTCAGGGAAGGGTATTGCTCACAGACCCCCCGAGACCTCAAAACAATATTTGTGTAAAGGCAGAGAGGAGGGCAGGAGCACGGTAGAAGAGTTCTTCCATCAGAAGGACTGGAGATGGAGGCGTCCAGCTTTTCAGGGAAAGAACTACAGTAGTGCTGGTGTATCAGCACACTTAGGGATGGCTGAACACGATTTTACTCCCCCTCCAGTCCAAAAAGCCAAGGGAGAGGCAAAGCAGTGGGATCAGCAGGCTGCAGTTCAAGGATAATTGCACTTTCCTGTGATACCGGGTTGCAATTTATCTGCTCCCTCCCATTCCCACAGTGCCGTGGTGTATCCCCTCCATCAATTTGTTCCCATATGCGCTACTGTGAGGCGAATTTGTAGGTTGGGCTCAGCCTGGTACTTCTCACTGCAGACTGAGCCCACTCAGCTGCCTTGGGAAAGGCTAGCTTGGGACCGAATATATAGGGGAACACACACCTCCATGGCCAGCTGTTTGTATTTTATTTTTATATGAGCCTGTTTTCATCTTCCATCCATAGGGATGTATTCTTATACCTCTGTAACTAAAGGAATCAACGTGAGCATTTAACAAGCAATAGGCAAGCATGGTGGAGATGCTCTGAGAAGAAACTAGGATGATTTGGCTTTAATTCTCCCCTCCCTGGCAAGTAAGCTGCAGGAAGACAGGAGGTTTTTTAGCCTTGTTTCTACTTTTCCATCCTAGGTTGATCTGCCTTCCCTGTCTTTGGTGAGAGCTTTGGAAACAGCATCTGAAACTCAGAGAAAACCTTAGAAAAATCCCTCCCATCTGAAACCCAGCACCAGGGCGCACATTACAAGTTCTCTGCAGAGAAGGATGGCAAACAGCTGCCATGTCCTGCCCCAGACTGGACAGTACTTCAGAGAGAGCTGCTTAGTGCAATACCTGCTGTTTCCAACAAGCATTGGTGCGGCTGGAGGAATCTCCAGAAATGGTAAGTTTGCTTTGAAAGATCAAGTGGTCACCATCTTCCCCACCACTGCACCACCTTGTTACATCTGCACGGTCTAAATACAAAACAAAAAGATGATTACGTGGCTTGAGATGACTCAGGTAGGGAGAAATCAGTGAAGCATACTGAAGAGAGAAAGGAAGAGCTGAGGCTTTCCCTCAGCATGGGGAGGAAGTTGAGAAAGAGGAAGAAGTGGTTTTGGGGTTTGCCAGCAGCCACACTCAGCATAATGTATTTCTGAAGACTGGTCTTATTCAAAAACGTGATTCCATGGGAAGGTATAGCAAGCCTTTCCCCCCATAGGAAATCACCAGGGGGCTGGGGCTGCTATCATCCAAAACGACTTCTTTAGGTCCTGCTGACATAAGTAGGTTAATCTTAGTGGCTCGCAGATTTCTTACTTGGCTCCTGATCTGCAAAGTAATCTGAAATTGACTGCTTCCTCCATTTCCGCCTCTGCTTATTTATTCACTTATTTTAATTTGAAAGAGGATTTAGTGATTCGTGGAAGGCAGGGATCAATAGCACCAGCACGAGCCAAGAACAGCTCGGAGCAAGATTCGTCGCATGGCTTCATGATCGACAACGTGCCTCAGTCCTGACTGCAGCACGCCCACCGCCGGAGACCTGCTTCCCTTCCCTGGGGCAGGCCGGGCAGTGCCCCTGCTCTGCCACAGCCCCTCCAGCTCTCCCAGCACCTTCCTCCGCCCGTTCCCCCTCCTGCCTTCAATCCACCTTGCATTAAGACTATAAAATACAAGCCAGAAGGTGAGACTATGGGCTTCGAGATGATAAAATTAAGATGAGATCCACCGAATTCATTTTTATTTGCAATCATAAACCAAGCTTCACTTTACAAGACAGAGAAATTAAAAAGGAAAATGAGAAAGAGTTCAAGTGCATCAGTTACAGGTTGTTAATAGAACCAAAGTATTTTGTACTATTTATATTTTATGAAGCTCTATTTCTGTGCTTTGTACAATAGAGCATCACAATAAATGATTTACCAACTCAGTAAAGGATTCAGCAAACTGATCTCAGCTCATCCTTAGAGGCCAAAGATCCTCGTCTGTCTATGCTACCACCCCACAAAAAATACTCTTGTGCATTTTAAACTCTGAAAAAAAAAAGATCAGTCCTGATTTTTGTTATCTGAAACATTTCTACTGCATTTTTTCAACTCTTATAGGATAGTGTGCTGCTAGAAATGAAGCAATTCCTGCTGAAAATGACAGAAAACATTTGAAAATACATACTGATTGCAACTTTCTAGTGAAATATAACTTCTGAACATCAGAATTTTTGATTCCAATGTTTCTGACAGAAAAAAATAATTACTTAAAAGAAAAAAAATAGAATTATTGTTATTTTTCCTAGAATCCTTTTGCAGCCTTAGGCGTTTTCTGTGGAAGTCCTCCGCTAACTCTACCCCCTTCAAAACATGCCTC